>NW_003803389.1:251868-384779 GCF_000255335.2 Galendromus occidentalis
ATACGAATCGGAGGAACCGGAAAAGACGATAGCGATAGGATGCTCTGTTCTGAGGAAAATGCTTCGCTCTCGGCCGGTCAGACTCGTCCCTGGCTCCGGTCAATGGATACTTACTCGTTCCGTAGGTTATCTTATCGGCGCGGTGTCAACATGAGCTGCTGATTTACGACTGTTTGCCTGATGTGCGAACGAACGACAAGAGGAAGACGCGAGCGAACAAATCCGGTCTTTGTACATAAGCTTGAGCTTTTATGTGCTCTTCCGTGTTGCTGCTTCCCTTGTATTATCCGTGCGCGGGTGAGCTTGAGTCCAGCGAGTCCTCCTCGGTGTTGTTGCTGTCGTCGATGTTGGCGTGCGTTGGCGGGCACGTATTCGTTGATCTTGATTGTTGTTGCTACGCGTGGTCGGCCGCTCGCTCCAGACTTGCGATGAGGGGAAACTGATGGAATCTGAGGATTCACAATATTCATTAAGAATAATATAAATGAACTCGATGACTGAGTGTGTGTGTGTGTTTGTTTCTATCGGCCTATTTATCTATGTGTCCGATCCGCTCGAGTTCCTGTCGCTCTCCGCCCGTGTTCCACTTCCGTGGCTTTGTGAAAACTCCGCTTTAACGGAATATTGAACAGCCCATCCGGACTGGGGGCTATTTATCTGATATCGTCCGTATTCTGAGGAGTAGGCCACCCTCTCGGAGGGAAGGATTCAGAACCAGCGGAGTGGATTCGGACCTTCCGGTCATGAGAGGACGAGGCAGGCCTAACTTTCATGAAATATGATAGTCATCCGAGTCGCTGTAGAACGGAAGAGATAGAGCACCAGCTGCTCCAATCAGATTCGGCTTATGTCTAACACCAGCTGCTCTTTTCTGATTCTAGCTTGTGGAGTCTCTCGCATGGAAGTTACGCACGGTGTTGCTGAGAGTTCGAGGACGCGCAAGGTCACGTCCTCGAATCCTCAGCGACTGGCGGCAAGTGTTCCGACAGACGGCCGCTCCGAAGACGAGCGCAGTCAGGACGCCGAACGAGACAGAAGCTTTTTCCGTGGGAGCTCTTGTTTACCTGAGTTTCTTCCAGTCAGATAGAATCAATTTCGTTTCGATCGATCGATTCGGGAACTCTTCTGCTATCGCTTTCGCCACCTTCCATTTTCTCTCCTCTCACTGCATCCATCCGAAACTCGTTCCATCCCGCTCATTTTTGCGCGCTCTATCTATGTAGATAGAAGATGGAAGAGAGGAGGGTCATTTTTCAGCGCGGACGTTTCTCCCTAGCAGTAAACAGGCTAAAGCATGCAACGCGCTGCACTCAGAATAAGCAGCCCGGCAACGCGCTCGCTAGATGGTCTGCTCGGCTAATGAAATGAGTCGACCCGAAAAAAGAAACCAACAAAAAAAAACGGTCTCGTGCCTCATCCAGAGATTGATTGAGGCGCCCTGAGCCATATATGGCCCGAGCTGTCCATTTGACCGCGTCGGCGCCGCTTCCTCTGTCGTATAGCCGGCAGAAATCGAATGTCACTCAATTAATTCGGTCCGAACACTGGCGCCCGATCGGCTTCAGCATCTACACCGTTCGAGCGAACGTGATGCATAGGCGGATGGGTCACGCTCAGCTTCGAATTTCTCCAATGGGCGGATCTAGTCTCCGACTTGCATATAGCCTTTGCATTCCCGGGAACTTTTCCGTACCGAAGAGAGTGCCGCTGACGGGCGTGCGGGTCTTTGCCGGACCGTTCTGGAAGACAAAACCTAATCGAATCCTTTATCGTTCTGAGGGATCTCTGAAGTTGAAGGAGATGGGGAGATATTCGATCCTGAGTGAGGTCCGTTCTTCTCCCCTGAGGCGGCTGCCAGGCAGACGGCTCACCTATCTCTGCCAATTGCACCGCGGTTCGAAATTCGTCCCCGCGGCGGACAGGCCCGGGGACATGGAGTCGAATGAGTGCGCGGATGAACGCCGGCGGGCGGACGTGGAGACAAAGCATGGACTCGATGAGCTCATTGCTCTCGATTTCCACTTCGCTGTTTTCTGACTCTCGAGCGGGCTCTTTTTTAATTGCCTAATCGTGAATTCACTCCGGTAGATCCCGCATAGAGCGAGAGGCTGTTCTCTGAATGCCTGATCTAACCACCGAACCATCGCCCGCCTATCGAACAGGATCTCTGCATTCGAACGGATGAGTCGGACTGAGCTCGATGGGGTCTTCGGGGCTAGAGCTCGACGGCGGCGACTCCTTCTTGCGTGTTCCCTATATAACGAGTTTTGAGCCCTCTGCATGATCGAGGCAACGGCGGACGAATGAGCCGATCGGTCGTTGCGTCTTGTCGCTGTGGACAGCTACCCCGAGTGAGAGCGGAATTATCGGAGTAGGTGTCCAGAATAGCCTCGGTAAAAGCAGGAACAGCGACATCTCCGACGGATCGACAACCGGTCGGTTGCTGTGCCGACCGGCCGGCTTGCCGACAAGCAAATCCTATGGCGACTGAAATTTAAGTTGGCGACGCGACCCCTAGCGCCCTCTGGTGACCATGTCTGGAGGCTGCGCGGAGCGAATTCGCCGGCCGGCCTCTCGAATCACAGAATTGGAAGCGAATGTTATTCTGCGAAAGGAACATCATTTGCAATTCGATCCGGAGCCTGATTGAATAGTTTGAATGCATGATTCAGCAGCTACTCGACAGTGCAACTGTCATCGATGTTCCCACCCGCCCGCTCGCCAGAAGATCCGGGAAAATCGATCAAAACTCTAAAAACACCGAATTATTCCGTGTCAGCGTCATCGCCGTCCTCGACGCTGCATAGCCAACGCGCTGGTTGTCGGGTTATTCTCGATGGGCATCGTGTTCATCGGAAGGAATGATATCGGTGCTCTGATGGAGAGGATTTCGATCCCTAGACTCGAAAGTTTCGTCGTCGGGTCGACTCAAAGAGCTCTTCCCCTCTCGCTGCCTCACATCATGCTCTCTATTCTCTACTATTCGTTGTAGAATATGGGATCCATAGGAAAGGGCTGCCTTTGGTCGATCGCTACAGTCGGCTGAGGTTCACGATTCGCTCCGTGACGGATCAGCACCCCCTCGGAAACTATTCTCTTGAGTTCAGCTTCGCAGCCGAATTCGCGGCTATATCTCTCGCAACTCCCCAGCTCGAATTCTCGCGTTCCTGCTCCCCTCGTCCAACTTTAGGATGACCCTCCGTTATCTATTGAGTGCTATTGTACATATCGAAAATCTTGATCGAGAACGAGGCAGTTGCGATTTGACTCTACAGCAGAGGATGATTCGGGCCGCCCCTGATATTAGGGGCCAACGTAGGAACATCTTTCCTCCCTCAGGCTGGAAATCCTCATTTTAGTCGCGACCACTCTCCAAACTGACGAACGAGGCTGGCGAGCCTGTGATATTGGGAGAAGGCTTGGCCGACCATTGAGACAATCGATGCCGATGGAAGCCATCGAGTGTAGATTCTCACCCGACGGTAGTGGCGAAGCGGCAGAAGAATCGTAGTCGACGATTCTGTCCTTCGGAACACGCTTCATGCTGAGTTCGGCCCGGTGTCTCCACTGCGTCCTCGATGTCGCTCGCGATTTTCGTTCATTTCGGTTGGTACGGCGGGTTACGAGTAAAGTTCTGTGGGCTCGGTGGCCAAAGGCTGGCGATATCGAGTATTCTTCAGTAGGGCGAAAAACTCCGAATCCGTATTCACGCTCGATCGATCCGGTCACAGTTCTTAGCGAAATAGACACCATTGAACCCGATACGACTGGCCAACGTGTGAGTCGGTGCACGTATGCTCGCCGTATATGAACGAGTCTTCGTGTACGCATCGGTTTCAGCATCCTTATCGAGTTGGAACGAAGTTGAAACTACTGGGTTGGCGCTAGGCAATCGGTTATTCAGTCGGTCCTCGAGGATCATTTGTTGATGTGACAGGTGAACGAGAAAACCTCGAGGACGCTTCCCTCACATTTACCCTGACCGAGACCCTCATCGATCCCTGGTGAAGACCATCAAGCAATGCCTGACGGGGAGTCTCTGAGAAGCCCTCACGGAAATCTCCACGGAAACCACGACCATTCAATCAAGTTCGACTTGGACACGAACATTCTCCATTCCGCCCGTCTTCGGAAGTCAAACGGCCACCGATAATCCAAGATATGCGGAGCCGCGTGATCGATTCTTTCCGCTGAAACACATTGCCACCATTACAAACTAGATATCCGTCCTTTATTCGGTGAGTACATCGCTGCATTGATCCACCTCTACCATCCATAACGAAAGCCATTAGGCGACGGAATAGCCCGCCATAATCATCGAACCATCGAGAGAACGACTTACTTCTACTCAGGCAGCCGGGAAGACGAGCCAGAGGTTGGTGTCCTGTCGTCGCCTTGCCACCGACAATGCCTTTCACCGTTGAAACTCACCGACGACGGCTCAAGGTCCGAGCGATTTGAGCCAAAAGCGACCATTAACCGATCTCTACTCGCCCAGCAGCGATAGCGCCTCAATGATTATTAATAGCGACTTTTGTAATTAGTCGAGTGACTATGCTGTAATTTTGATAGATATTCGAGGATCGAGATGGAGGCGATAGCGACGCGGGTCTGCGAGTCCGGGCCCCGCACCCGCCGTCATCGCGTGTCGCATCGAAGCAGGTATACGTATAGTCCTTTATTGCGGAGGATGCATTTATCGAAAATTATCCGAGGCGTGGTGTCGGCTGGAAGATCGAAGTTTCCCTCGTGATTTACGGCTCCGACGATATTTCAATGGTGCAGCAATGACGAGCGAATGTAGGAAATGTTCGGCGTAAATACTCATGGATTCAGCGGGAAGCGAAGAGGCCTTCGGGAGAACGAGTCTCGAGTGAATTTTGAAGATGTGAAATCTGAAGGATGGAAACTGCGGTTCGAAAGCGAGGGTCGCCAGATCGCTGTGAGAATAACAAAATGGATAATTCATGTTCGACTCCGAGCTATGTGGGTGCTCTCAGCAGAATGTTTACAGCAAGCGAGTTGAACAGTGTGTAAGGCCACCCAGCCGAGCGCCGCCGCTTTCACTGCTGGTCGTTCGGAGCCGAGAATCAGTCGACAAGCGGCCCGGCGCTGCTGCCGCGCTATGCTTGAGCGACATTTGTCGTTGCTTGAGAAGCTCCGAATTGGAAACAGGTTTGACTGGTTCCCATAATCGACAAGATACACATTGACGTCAACCGTGACTGGGACTGCGTCGATTCAAGAAAGGAGAAACCCGATGAGAACAAAGAGGGCAGAGAAATGAGCGGCGTCGATACGATTCATCAGGAAAAGTGTCTCGAAATCGATCTCCGTATTCCGCCCGAGCGCTCGACCTGCCAAGCAAGAGATGACGAGGCCTCTTACGACGTGTCCCCAGAAAGTACGCGAGACGTATTTTCGCCTCGGTTTTGATGCCTCCGCCACCTACGGACCCCCGCTTCGTTTTTCGGAGAACAATGCCAAGCAGCCATCGTCAGGCGCCACACCAACTGCGAGCAGAGCTTGAATTTAGCTGGCATCGGAGCCGCTGACCGAGCGAGCGAGCGAGCGACCGACCGACGGACGGAGCGACGATCCATCTAGTCAGTGATCCATGCAGACAACAAGAAGACCCAGATGGAGATGACGTTCAAATTATTGTAATCATTAACGTTCCAAAGTGATCGGACAATTCCGTTGCTTCATGCCATCCAAACACCGTGCGAAGAAACACTGAAGCGGCCCTCGTTGTCGAGACTTCAAATGCGGCAGCAGTCTCACCTCGTCAGTGAGCGGAGCGATATCTTTGTTATCAAGCCGAAAGTTTTCGCATATTGTTACGAACAAAACTTTCTTCTTTCGTCAGACATCCAGCAGCGTACCTGCGACTTTGCAAAGTCCTAGTCGTTCGAATCGTTTTCCACATCGCGTTCCAAATAACACTTGGCTTCAATCAGTCCTGATGGTTCACGGAATCGTGTTCATTCGTCCCGGAAGACATGCGGCCCCCGTGTCAGAGAATCATACGCAGGAACATGGATATTCCCTCTTTTCGTTAGGATCTGCGAAAATACATGCAAGATGGAAAAGGGAGCATTGGTGATTTGATCGCTCATATCTGACTAGACCTCTCTCTCTGGGCGGAACCCCTGACCGGGGAGTGTCTTGTAGCTACCGATTTTCAGTTTCGGGACGCTTGTGGGTAGTCTCGAGATTGTTGCCGCCTCCCGCATGTGACGGGATTCTCTTTTTCATTCAAGCTAGCCCACAGCTTCGCTGGCATAAAATTATTTTCCAGTAAGCTCGCGCATGTCTGATGCGCATCCGCTCGGCGAGAAATGATAGCACCAAGGAGAATCGTCGAGACTCCAGTCGACCCAAACGCATCGAAACTTCGGCCGAAGGAATCGAACAGCGCTCAACTTCTCTATTACGATGGAGCTTGTGGGCGACCGAGCGCATCGTCCAATTTTGATTTTCCGACGTCGGTGGGGCCACTGATGAAAGATCAGGAATTGAGTCTGTGATATCTGAGTACGTGGATGATTTAATCGTCGGATGATGAATCAACGGGCTAGCCGCGCGGTCGAAGCGGTCCGAACCTCCTATACAGATTTGTATAGCCTGCTTGGAGTCGTTCGCAGGGAGGTGAGGAAGTCTGTCGCTGGTCTGTGTACAGCGTATTGGGAATCTTCGCAAGTGTCGTGAACTCGTCATAGAATCCGACGACCACCGTGGCAGAAAAACAGCAGAAACAACGGATAGAAGTCTTATATTTCACGAGCCGAAGACGGTCTCGAGCTTTCAAAGCTGGCTAAGCACCCTTCGCATTTTACGACACTGTAAAAATCATCCGTTCGTTCGTATGTCTACACTTCCATCCCGCCGTCCGAAACTGTCTGCTGTATATAGCTGCGACGCAACGTCGTCAGCAACGGTATTGTCTGTCGGCGACGGGAAATTCTGCAACGATCGCGTAAAGACTTTATTGCACTTCCCACTCATGGCCCACTTCAGTGTTGATCGGGCGACTACACGGTCTTTTGACGCGGGAGATGCTTTATCTTCCTAATCATTCGAAAATTGGGAATACTTCACGTCAAACAGGAGTTCTCGACGCTTCAATATCAGATCGCCATTCTATCGCGACAATCGTCGATCCGCTGCGTCTGCGCGTTGTATCACTGCGTTTCGGTGGGAACGACGACGACAACGAGAAGTTGCAAGAGCTTCCGGATGTTCCATTCTTCGGGGCGGTGAAGTCATAGATCTCTGATTCCGTTTGGCAGCGAAGCACCACGAGCTCATTCCGACAAGCCATCCCGTCGAATGTATTCCCGTCCGAGCCAGCCCGCCAACCGGCCTGCCCGACCGCCCGCCCGCTCGCTTGAATATGTTTGTAAACAGACTATAAAAATGTCAGTGTTTCGCAGCCTCGACTCTCACGGTGTTCTCGCTCGCCTACGAGTGAAGAGCAAGCGGCATCGGCATGACGACAACCGCGACGAGTTCTTCTACCCTGGTAACGTCAACAGTCGTTCCCTCACTCAGATTCATGTCAACGGGTGGCGACGCCTAAAATACCAACGAAGCGAACAATTTATGCCATAAAGACGGTCATGTGTCACAGCGCTGGCGAACGCGTGTCCATCAAAGCGACATCTCTGGAGGAAAGTCTCGAGTGATCATCACTCTCGACGCCTCCACCTCGACACACTCCACCGGCACTGCGGCGGGACGAGTTCAGTTGCGGGCCGCATCTTTTCACTTGACGACAGCGATAGCGACGACCACGGCGACGGCGACGACGACGACCAGAATCGGTCTCGAGCTCGGACGCATGCGTATCGAAGCGTAAACTGAGGCATCCGCTTTATTTGCGATGAATGATGAAGCTTCCCGAAGATATTCGAGAGACCTTCGGCACAACCGAGTCGTAAGCGGATATTGTGTAGACCTCCTCAGTGAATACCTACCAGCCGAATATGTGGAGTTCCGAGAGTCACGCAAACAGGGAGAAAGACGAAGGACGGACGGTTTCGAAGATCGAAAACGGAATGCTCTGTCCACCCGGCATTGCGTGGTCATTATAGTAGGGGTAGTAGCTAGAGTATGAATGTCCATTCTGTGGAGCCTTCCCTTGTCTTGCTCCGTTCTGATCAAAGTTAGCAGAAGCGGCTGCCCATGCAGACCGTCCTCCCGTAGGTGAATAGAACAGAATAATGTAGCCAGAAAAAAAACGGGTAATGAATGTTCTTTCGTTTCAATGTTTGTCTACTCATCCCGCGTCGTCGACAGCAAACACTAGGAGTGAGGAGCGCGCCTGAGGTGAGATATCGGAGCACCTACATACCGTCGTCGAGGTTAGTCTCCGAAACCGAAGGGTGTCGACAACGACGTCGACGACAGAGAGATAGCACCTCCCCCTGTCTGATAGCCAAATCGGAGCTCGGCATGGAGACCTGGGTCGAGACCCCTCGATCGCGCGTCTGTTGGCGGTTCAAGGCTTGGATAAAATAAGAAAGAACGAAGCTCTTTCGAAAATGGAGTCTCTCAGCCATCGTTCATCCACGTCTGGCCTGAAAACTAGATAGCGGAGTAGATGCAATTGTTCGGGGACACGCTGATCCCCATCAAGAGTTGCTCGTGGTCGATTCCGCTCAGCTTTTGGCTCTGGTAGTTCCCGTCGGATTGAGAATCGCGGGAACGCCAGAGATCAAAAAGAAGAAGGGGGAGCGTATGGCTTCAAGCCGGTCGAGATAGTTCGACTCTCGCAAACTGGAGAGACTTGATCGATTTTCGGCCGTAGGAGTTTCTACAATCCATGACGAATCTCTGGGTTCCCAGAGGGCCCCAGAGTGTGATGGTCGGGGTAGGTACTCTTCTGCTTTCGAAGTGGAGCAATTAGCAATATTCTCGGACACGTCGAATTAGAGGGTACAAAGACGCGAAGGGGCAACGACGGCGGAATAAGTGATGCTGTCGGACTTTGAAACCGTGGGGAGCAATTATTATCGGGCCGTGCGCGCGTGTCTGCGCTCTGGTCCCCGGAGACTCCGAAGTTTCAAGATGTCGTCTACCTTGCATCTTTGAGCAGTTATGTATGTAGATGCGGCCTGCCCTCCGACGGTCCCGAAGTTCGTCGATCCTCTCTCGACTCCCTCAATAGATTCCGCCTTCCCTTTAGTGAGGTTCAGCAAATTGAAGAGCGATGCCAACTTTCCCCAAAGTGCGCAGAATGGTTGTCGATCTCTCGTTATTCCGCCAGAAGGCCTCGTCGTATCGTTCCTTTGGCAAGCTGGACGGACATCAGAATATCGCTCCGGAAGTCGACCCGCTAGCTAACAGCGCCTAGTATTTTTCTGCTGTTTGAACTTTTTTTTGTTCTGGTTTCCTATGCGTCGCGGCGGGGACGACCGCGAAATGAAGTCCATTCGTGAGGATACGCAGCGACTCTTTGGATCTTATCCAGAAGTTGGCGTTTTTTCACCTTTCTCATTAATTTTTTTCGAGCAGATACGACGCGCGCCGTCGTCTTCCGGAGACGGGGGCCTCCATGCTCTCTCCTGGAATGACTCATCAAAACCTTGATTGGCTTCCGCCATTCCAGTGGTCAGCGTGACGTTTCGGTGGCTGTTCGTCCACTTAGTTAGTCGTCCCGTTCGAGAGCCAGGCCTTCTCTTCGACAGGCGTTCAGCCCGGCACACGGCCAGCAACTAAAATGACGTCATGCACATCTCCTGGAAACGGTATTCGGTGCGACCAGACTCGCTGGTCACTCACCCACCCGGGGGTAGTGGGAGTTATGAACGCGACAACTATACAGAATCAGATAACGCGTGACAGTAGGTTGCCGTGTCACGTACGTGTGTCATTTTCGAGCTACGCATAATAATTCATATTATTCAGTCAGAGTCAGCTGTCATTCGCCTGCGAATTAATAGATGAGATCAAGCCCCAATCTTCCTGGGGTGTTCGGATCCTGACCGAGCTCGAAACCGAAACGTCCGTATTTGTCGCTCATTTGAGAACGAGATAGCTCTAGACTGATCCGCGGAGACATACGGCGGGTGACGTCTGGATTGCGCGTCGCCTTTCCTGAGCATCCGAGGACGACCAAATAAGTCGCATACGGGTTCCCTTCCGATTCTTCTCTTTGTACTGAATATAAATATGAATGGAAAGGGGCTTCCTTGCTGAGTTTCTCTATTCATTCTATATTCGCCGCTCAGGGTCCAGTTCACACGAATGATACTATTTGACAACAGTCCGACCATTTTATTCTTCTTTCGCACGCGGAGACTATTCAAGTCACGCCAGCAATTGTGGAAAAGCGGGAGCGGAAAAAAATCTCAATACAAACTGTGATTGAGGGAACGAGTTGCTATGCCGAACCACCTGACAGTTTACTGGTAGACGGCATCGCGCGACTCTATCGACCGCGTGGTAGATCGGGAAGACGGCTGGTGGTGACGGCGGTGGCGTCGTCGAGAGTGACTCATCAATGTTCGCTCGCACTCGCGGCTCATAAGTTGCCAACTTTGGTCGCTCAAGTACTCTCTCTCTGCTCTATCGTTTCCATAATCATCGATATCGTGGGTAGTCATTCTTTCGTAGAAGCACTGCTGGACTCGCTAATAACTTCCTTGCTGCGATAGACAATTCTGCGCGCCGCGATGCGGATATGGTGTAGAGTACTCTTTTTCTGCTTTCGGAGCGCGCGCGGATTCCATCCTTGACGGCTGTAGATTTAGACGGAGAGAGAGCTCCGGCAGGGAGATCATGTTTCAGCCGAACATGTTGAAACCTTTCAGATCCGCTCTCGATTCTCCCGCCAATAGACTCGATGTACATGTGAACAGCTTTTCACAGAGCATTGCGACAGTGTTCCTCACTCAGGGTAGAAGTTCGCTCGAATCGCTTCTTCGAGTCAGGGATTGGGAGTTCCTCCATTCGCCAGGTCTACGACCCTGTTCCATCTTCTCGATCAGATCCAGTATCGGGGATTCGCCGCGTACCAGATCGATGCAACATCGACTATAACAGTGAAATCTCGTTTCGAGGAACACCGTCACAACGGACACCTCTTCCCTTCTCCTCTGGCTGGCTGGATCTAACGACAATCTCCTGTATATCGGATTTGAGCGCTACGGCACCTGATTCGTGTCTGCTGGCGATTAGCGAACCATGTTTTTTCGATAGTGAGGAGTCTCCGATCTGGATCTTCCCAACCTGCACTACGTGCGTGGAAATTTTCCCGTTCCCTGCTGGCTGATGGGATCTCGTCCATCGTTGACAATCAATGGCTCGAGTTGATCAAATTTTGCAGGGTTCCGATTCTCCCTAATGTGCTTCATGAGGCTTGCTCTTTTCGTTCAACGATATGACCGTTGTTTTCATGATCGTCTCGATCACGCGAGAATCTCCCCCGCATCTGAGAACGGAGAGACACTGCCAGCAATAACGTATCGAACCTCTCGAATGATGAGGATCGATGATCATCGCCGACCTCGTCGTCGTCTCTACCAATGATCCAGCTTCCCCGAGCGAGGAGAGCAGTTCCAATCTTTTACCGAAGACGCAATGGCAGCCTCTAAGTCTACATACATCGTGGAAAAGTGCTTTTCCATTATTCGGAGAGAGTACCGTAGCGCGCATCCGGGCTCTGAATTATCCCATCGCGCCGCCGGTTCGGACGGCGATCGTTGAGCAAATCGATCAGGAAACACCGACGGGCGGCATCGAGGGAGCGACTTTAAAAATAAAATATAAGTACGTCTTTTTCCGGATGCGACTCAATCAAAAACCGACAATCGCGCAGGGAAATACAATCAGCATCGGTTTTGGTACGTAAGCGTCCCATGGATGAGCCTCGATGGAGCTGTTCTGCTCGTCCGGGACTCCACCTCTCCGAAGAGGAAGCCGAGATTTAGAAGTCGATATTGCAGGACATCGATCCCTTCGTCGCTGTCTTTTCTGCTGCTGATACTTGCCGAAAGCTGTTTCGCAATCCGCTTTGCACCTTCGTCGCGGGGTGGCGTGGGATTAAGGTTTCGATCGTTCCGTCAATTCTCTCGTTTATCCGTTTCCCATCGGCCGACCGATCGATCGATCGATCATGCAGCCTATCCATGGTGCCGCTACCGAATCCTCGTCGTTCTCCGTTCAATTTTCTGCTTCTGCTTGTTTGTCAAGCGATGCATAGCACAGTCGGTGTGTCTCAAGCTTCCAAAACCAATGACGCATATCTAACTCAGCGATGCTGCATCTGGAAAACAGATCCGTCAGCAGTACACGGACAGCTTCCTGGCGATAGCGAGTACTGTCATACATAAGTTCGACACGATCTCCTCTGACAGAAAAAGAGCTATCATGCGACCGGCGGCGGCGGCGAGTAGTACAGCCTTGCCTACTCTCGACGCAGCAGTGCCACAGCCGCCGCTGTCTGCCTCACAGTCGCCGTTTAATGATAGTACTGTGGCCGATGAGCCATCGGCGATGACACACATTCACTTCAGGACGGAATAGACTTCATCCTGTGGCGTCGGTTCCCGATATTGCTTTCGGAATCGCTCCGGCGGTCGCCGGACCCGAAACTCCAACACTTGCGCATAATCGCCCCGTCCGACTGGAGTTTGTCGCTTCTCGAGGCTTTGCGAGTGACGGGCACTTCTGTCCCCGCTCGGGCGGCTGCCTCGCATTGATACACGGTTTCTATTACGCAGCAAATCTGAATGGCGGTCCCCTCGAGCGTGAAAGTGCTTCGCACAACTCAAGAAATGCTTAGCTGCGGTCGGAATGGGGAAAAAATCGACAACGGATACAGGCTTGTGCGGAATCCGACGCGCGGCGAATTTCTTCCACTTTGTATGTTTGTTCCCTGTGCCACAGAGGCTGAGAGACCGAATGGATCTCGGTCGCTTCATGGGTTCTATCAGTCGGTTCGGACCTCGACATTTCAATATCCCAACCTTGTTAATCCTACGATCCCGATAGGACAGGGGGGCTCCCGGAATTTAACTCGAAACTCGAGGGTGTCGGGGTTCGCTGTTTCTACTGTTTTCCATTGGAACATTCGGCTTGTCCCCGATTCTGTTCCTACCCCGCCGCTTGAGGGTGCTCGGAGGAGTATACGACGAGGGAACTTGATCATTTATCGTTACGGAGTCGTGAGGACGGAAGGTTTATGTGAAGACGCTCAATGCGGATCGAGTCGATTCGGGGCATCATTCCGGCTCCATCCAGTAGCTCCTAGCCCTACTGACGTTGCAAGCGGCGGAGGAACGTGGTGGCTTACAACTACCTAGACGGAGTCACCTTCTACGGGCTCGGAGTTGTGAGTTGTCTGGCAGAGGTCGTTCTGTTGATTAGTCAGCGTCTAGTCACTCGACAGGATCGGATAGAGTATTCCCGCTCGTCTTTTTCTGTGCCGGTCCACGAACACGTGCACTCGCAATCAGATCCGCGATCGGGTTTTCGGTCATCTAGTCGTCTGTCCGACTGGGGAACGGTCAACCGCTTCGCTGAGCCCAAATTGGACTTTGCTCGGCTCTCTCAGTCTCTCAGATAGATCAGCTTCGGAAGGGTTGTGATCGTCTTGAGAACTCTACGCTATCGGATATACCCAGTTAATTGGGAGCAGTTCCATTCCAGATTCGCTTGGTCGTTCTGCCACGTCAGGCAGAAATGATTAGGGAGGTCCCTCATGATCTGATGTCCGTACTCGTCGAGGAACCCGTGGGCGTATGAGTCGCGGTATGCCAGAGCTATGCGAGAAAAATAATTGGCGCTGAATCTCAGGGGCCAACAGGTGATACCCACCGAGTCGGCAGTCCGACGCATTGTCGAGAGGAGGGCTCTCTAGTCAAGCGATATGGGAATCGAGTAACCTCGCCGTCGGTGAAGCCTGCCACGTCGGATGGAGCGGAAGGCCTTGCTGACACCGCAGAAGATGACAACCTGATCAGGGTTCCCCCCAAGAGCTGGGGATATTATAGAGAGATCAACATCTCGGAGTCAGCGAATAATTGCTGACTCGAAGGCAACCTGATATCTGCAAGTCTTGTTCGAGATCGGATCCCATCTGGGGCGGGATCAATATCGCCACGGAATTCACACAATGCTCAGAGGATGCGGAATTCGTCAGCTGAGCAACGATACTTTGAATGACTCCGTACAAATGACTCTTGTGATGGGTGGACCCCTCAGGGGGAGCATTGACAGCAGACTTTCTCTCCATGCGACATCCGCGGATTTTTTCTGACTTGCTTCCTCTGCTCCCCTCGCTTTTCAGGGAGTTATCGAATCTCGAAGTTTGCTGCGTCGAAACTCTCGGATCCGGCTGGAAAACTTGGCTCTTGCCGGAATTCCGTCTCATCCTTCGGCAATTTTCGATTCTGTAATTACATCCCCGCGGGAAGAGAAAGAAAGCGGCTCCCCGTCAACTCTTAATCAAATCCTCAAAGTTCTCATTCGTCGAACAGAGTATTTCCATTCATATTCTCGGTCTCATCGGGAAATGAGCAGACGGGTTGTATGAACGGATCATATTGAAATTTCACGGACCAAAAATACTAGAGAATTACCAACGGGATAACTTCCTCCATCGGTCTGAATTTTTTCCGGCGCTGAAGATTGTTTTTCGCCAAGTCTGCGCCGACGTTGCTTCCCTGGCGAATCTGGAATAGCATCGGTGCAACGTCACAAGGGCGTTCCCAGCGCGTCTGGCACGGCAGGTCGATTACTGCTTGGCTGTTTCCTGAAAAACAAGCAGGCCGTCCGCTGCCGAGGAAGTCTCAACTCGTATTCGGCCTGACTCGCTTCTGACGCTCAGAGCAATAATAAACTCGAACAGCCGCTCGTTGATCCTCATCGTGCCAGAGTTTGTCTTGGCGGGGGTTCGCGTCTCCTTACGCTAAAAATTCCGATTATGTACCCTACTTCGGATGATTCGCAGATGAGATACGCATAATGCTCCGATTGAAGCGTGAGCGCTTCGAGTTTTGATCTGAGCTTGTTCGACCAAGCTCTGGAACATTCGCTCTTTGGTGTCACGAGAAGGTTGTTAGAGCGAAGCAGCCTGCTCGGGAGCTCATTCGAGAATCTCTTATGCGGAAGAATAAATTCATCTGCGCAGTCGATCGAGCTGCCAACGCGGTATCGTCATCATTTCAGTAGTGGTTGCTAGAGGTGTAGCGGCTGTCGCTCGAAACCGGACGATTTTGCGACGCGTGATGACGTCGAACGGCCTTGGGGGAAGCCTCCGATGGCAACGAGCGAGCGAGGAAGAGTGTGGGTCAGTAATGTCGAACAACAAGCCGGAGAAAACACGGCGCATATTCTGTCCTTGTGACGCGTGAATAATTTTGGTTCAATTCTCCCGGGGAATACGACGTGCGATTTTCTGTGAACTAGGACGCCCCGAGAACCGCTCGGAATTCCCTCTGCGACATCGTAGACTTCGGCGCGAGTTTCCGATGCTCCATCTGGCTCTCGTCGATTCTGCGATTCTCGACCTCCCGAAATGGCATAGAAGTCTCTCTCGATGCAGGAAAATTCTGCCCCATACATCTAGCGAACCTGCGTCGGGAAATTAGAGGGATCCTCGCTTACAGGGCACTTTATGGTTTCAGTCGAGTTGAGAGGCAGTCCGGATAGTTGTGCATCGTTCGATGTCAGGCGTTCCGCTCTTCGCGTCCACAGGAATGTTAGGCTTGCAGCAAATTCCTCTTGGCTGCAAATCACTCAGTTAGGTCACGGCTGGGCTTAATTAGTGTCAGACATAGATTCAGTAGTAAGAGAGGCAGGCATTCCGAGCAACCGTCTTGGCTGGCTTGCTTACTTGCTCGCTTGCCTGCCAGAATCGACCTCGACTCGGATTCATCACCTGTTTGCGAACACCTTTAAGCTTTGGGGAATAGTCGACGAAAGGTATTTCAATTTCCCTCGACTACATCGTCGTTTCGAGAAAGAAATTTCCTCAATCGAGGATAGAAACTCTTGAAATGAGTTTCTGATCACGACAACAGCAATAAATATCGTATGATATCGCGGCGAGTAGGAAAACGTAGTGGAATTGTTTTTAATACTTCAGGATAGAATCGGAAAGCAATTCCGCTGGTCGATAGAGACAAGAGGAAATCGTCACCCAATCTATTGACGGACTACGATGGAGGATGCGCTGCTCCCTGAAATTATCAGAGAGGACACACTTCCTCGTTCGCTGCAGTAAGAAGGAAAAACTACGGATCGGACGATCATTGTAATTGTATCATGCTCCATACGGCTGACCCGTACTTGGGGAGTCTACCCGAGTACCCGTCTGACACGGATCGGTACTTTCGCGCAGTAAGGGCAAAAAACTCCTGGTCTCCTGACTGGAATCTCAGCGATCGGCGCCTTACAATGTCATTTGAAAATTTCTCGTTACTATCGACATTAAGCGCACCTGTCGATGGGTTGACCTAGGTTTGTCGACGGGTGGACCCCGCAGCACGAGGCTGCCGCGTCCTTTCCTGAGAACCACTTGTTCGTCAATTCCACAATCTCCGGAAGAGATTATCCACTAGGAGTAACATTTGAACTCAAACTCATCATGGGACCCATTACGTCCGTCATCATCCTCTGGCTCACCCGTTAAGCCTCTCGGAGCAGCGAGCTTCGGATCAAAACCTACAATTAGGTCTTCCGGGTATACGTGCTCGAAGACGATCCAAGCCGTGCCGTGTCGTTCATTAGACTTGGCACGGGATCCGAAGTCAGAATTCTCGACTCGAAACGTCGCGTTCTCCCTCTTGGTCAACTCTGACTCCGGATTGAACTTTTGAGCGCCTACACGCACTATCTCGAGTGCGCGACTGCTTTTACTGCCCAATCCGAGCATGCCCTGAAGCGATACTCGTCTCGTGCGTATAGACGCTTTTAATCTAACTGAAACCCGCAGATAGCATTCATCGTCATGTTCACGAGTGATCATAGCTTCCACCGTGCTGCGATCGGCATTGAATACAGGATTTTATATTTCTAGGTTCCGAGAGGTGGAATCCAAGTTGATTGAGTTCTCGATCGAGCTGAGCAGACGGAGTATCCCCGACTATTCCGATGACGTCAGCCAATTTATTGATACCGTCTGTAGAAAGGAATCGCTCGGTGAATAAACCTTTTGGGCCTACCGTTGAGAGTCGGCCACTGGTTCGCCCGCAATGTGGTTGAGTGGAACCCTAGTATGTGCCACGATCATCTCTCGGATGAGGAAGTCGACTTTAATGAATATGATGTCATGCACAGGTGTCAATTAGACCTTCGAGGAAGCGATTTCCGTATGTTGCGGAGCCTATTCGACTCGGTCGCTCTGACTGTCAACTATTCCGATGAGACATGTGACTAATGATGTCATCTTGTGTATGGCAGGCCCTCGTCATCTCAGTCAGAGCAACACGAGCATGGGTATGACAGCAGTCAAAAACGTATGACTGATAATCCGCTTGTCAAAGTTATGGCACAAAATGACGAGGATCTCTGCGGAGTCAGGGCATGTGATGGGCTTAATGTCGACATGAGCAGCAACAATCGAAAAAAGGGACGAGGAGCTCGTTAGCCCGAATCGAATTTGCTCTCATTAAATTGGAGCGTAGTACTAATGAACACTTGAGCAGATACTGCTCGAGGGCCTGCTCCTCTGTCGACTCCGTTGTCGTCCACTAAACGTAGCACGCCTCGTCTTCGCGGAGCTTTTTGTTGTTGCCGTCGGTAGAGGAGGCCATGTTGCAGCTCTCTTCAAGCGTCCGTTTCGATTGCAGCGGGGGTCTCGCCCTTCGCCGTTGTGACCTCTTGGACTAAAAGTTCAAAATGGCCAGAGAGGAAAAAGCTCCGAGCGTCGCTAATGGCCAATCTGGGAGTAACTGTATCGCAAAACTGTTCTTTAAAATGGTGCCTTTTCAACGACGCGGGACAGCGAAGGGCTTACGACGCGATGCTTGAAGGGAGCTCCTAAGGACACATGGGAGGATGATGTTGGGGGTATCGGAGACGGTCAGAGAACAGCCGAAAGAGACACTCGGAGGGCGCAATGAGGCGCACTTCGGGTCCGAATGGCGAAGATGAGGGGAATTTGCGAAGGGCTCATCGGTCGAAGGGGGACGCATTGACAACAGAGAGCAAACGCCCAGGGCTCTGGTAGAGAGTCACATCGAGAGTGCGAAGGAGTCTTCCAGGGAGTTTTCAGGGGTCAAATGGGAGTCGGGCAAACAGGGGGACCGAACATTCCGGCGGAGGGAATCGAACGACTGGTGGCGAGAGAGAATAGCGGTGGGGCTTGAGGGGGCGGGGTAGACGGTGTTCAAGTGCTCGGATGTCCGATTCTTCCTTCAGCTCCGTCAGAAGCGCTTCTCCTCCCGTCTTGTGAGATCGGATTCTCAAGGATCGCTTTGTATTGCCACTCCCCTCGAACCAACACGCGCCCCGGTCGAGCTCCTCCGACTAAAAGCGACTGCACCGCTGGACCAGCCGCTCGGCAAACCCTCTGGAGGTGCATTGTCCCGACGGATGCCGCCACTAGAACCGCGGCTTAGGTCTCCCGCGGCAACCCGTGCTCCGTCCGTCAAAATCCGAGCCCAACTAGACCCATCGAGTATTTATCAGAGGAACGTGTGAACGTGACGAGCGACAGGAAACAGACCTAGGACCCCGCCGTGAGCAGAGTCTGTCTTCTAGAGATCTCGTCCCGTGACGCTGGGGAACTTCATCTGCATCTGTTGTCTGTACATGTGTGGAGAAAGGCGCACCTGAGATTCCACATTGTTTATCAGAGAGATCGGGGGAGAAGGTTGATTTCAAATCTCATCGCTAATGGAGAGGTTCTCATGTATTCAATTGGAGCACGTCCTGAGGCCGAATCATTCCAACGAGGGTGTCCCGAAGGGAGGAAGGCTCCCACACATCCCAGACCTGTTCGGCATAGATTTTGGCGAAGTCAGTACTACTGCCATTTTATTTTTCTTATCTGCATGGGTTCTTCGTCCATCTTGTCACTGCACCGGCTCTTCAAGGCAGATCGTGTAGGTCAGAGGCACTCCATCGATGGGCAATGTATTGTGGCTTCCATTGCAGAATCGATTCGAGTTCGAACCTCAGTGACGTATCGGGGGAACAGCGCAATCACAGAGGGATGAATCATTGCGATAATGAAAGTAGAGCAAACAAGTCTTGCGGGTAGGTGCTCCGGGCCCAAGGGCTAACGACAGATTGGCTCTCACAAGCTCTCAATGCAGGACTTATCCGATGTTGAATCGGACTTGAGTTGGCCCATTGAGATGAATAGTGTGCTCAGCCCGATCCTATGTTCCCAGCACCGCCACGAGCGGCGATCGCGAGTTTCGATTTGCATCGATACGAGATTCTCATAAGGCGAATGATTGAGGGATACATTTCCGTACACCAGCTCTCCGAAGTTCTCGAAGTCAATCACTTCTCAATCCCGAATCTTCAACTTGACCGGAATACGCCAACGGATGATATCAAGCTCTGGTCACTGCTCTCCCGGCTGAGGAAATATGCGGAGTGAATCTCGAGTTCGTTGATCCGCTGTCAGAGCACTGTTCCGACTGACTGAGTGAGTGAGACGAGTTCCTGGCGGAAAGTCTCGACAGCCTCAGTCATGAGAGATACACGCGCCTCAGCGCCGAGCTGAAGAATTCCGTAGCTTTGCTTGTCTGATCTCTGTGATCACTGATCTCAATCAACGGGTTCTCTTTCAAAACAGACGTCAATCAGTGACCGGTGAAGTGCTCTGATGACTTGACCCTGTTCGAACAGCCGTGGTCGAGAATTCCCGACGAGCTCTAGCACCGCTACAAGCGCCGGAACGAATCGTTTCAAAAACGTCTCGAGAGACCATCTCAGCCTCGCGGTATGGAGGAATATCGGTGGCTAACGTTCCAGAGTCACATTCTCCACCCGTATGTTCCTTCTTGGAACCGAGGCTCATTCGTTGTGACTCGTCGTCATGATAGAATGGATCTCGCACTATCCGCTCCAATATACCCCGCGTGGGAGCCGTGGAAGGTCGCTGACATATCGCGTATTCGTAAGCGTACGTGCACCGAGTCTCTGCCAGGGTAAAAATGAGCGAGCTTATTGAAATCCGGCAATACGCGAAAGCGGTTTATACGTATTCTCGTGTTCCCGCTACCCCCGCCACCCCTTCCCAACAGCCCTCCTCGACCTCAATCTTGCATCGGTCTTACGTCGCCGGAGGGAGAGACTCATCAAGAGTGTTGTTTCGATTTCATTCACATCGCGCGTCCATTTCCCCCTGAATCTCACGACTCACGACATGGCAAAATTAATTCCTGCAGGCTGCGAATTCCGTTCCGGATAGCGTGAATTATTGCTTTGATCGAGGACTCACCGAAGGACGGTATCGATTCGACGCCTTCGGCGGGCTATCGGATTGCCGCGGAGGTTTGCCGTGTCTCTGATGGCTTCATTTTCGCCAATCCAAATTCCGCCGCATTTTGTATTTTTGTGTCCGAAAAAGGTAAGAGACCCGCGAATTCGGGCTGATTGCTGGGTCTTGTATGTTGTCCGAGCTGATTCTTCTCATACTTCGACGGAGAATTCCTATCTACGGCTTCGCGCAGTCAATACGTCTACCCGATGTTCGCTCCTGCCCGCAGACTGAGACAAGGGCACGGTGAACGGTCTATCTGTTATTATATGGTCTTCGTTCTAATACGTCTTACTAAGTGCTTGCACTTTTCGGAGCCAAGATGTCTCCATTCGATTACTGAGCGACGTCTACCGGGGGCGCTACTTCGGGGTGTCGACGGGCTCGATTGCATTATTCGCGAGATTCCTGGATGAATTTAGTGATTTGGCTCCACCTGCATTGAGAACAGCCGTCCTGCCGGAAGAATCGCCATAGGCTTCGAAGACGGAAGCGTCGACCCCCCGAACGCGTGTGAATTTCATAGGCGTGAAGCGCGTGAATCAGACGCCGAGGACTGCCAGTGAAGCCGACTGAAACGAATGATCTCCATATGAGACTTGTATTCGGTGCGCAGCAGAGTGGACCAGTTAAGAGTAAACAGATCTCTCTTCTTCTTTCACACGCAGAGCGGTCAACGAGGCGGCCGGCAGACATACGGCTTTCTCGCAGGGGGAAACGCTTCCGCGACGCAAATCGGAAAGTGACCACTTCCTGAGCTTCGAATTTCTCGGTGACAGCTGCGTCGATCGTTGACCTCGGACCAATAGAAGGGTAGCTAGCAAGCTGTATCCTCTCGTCTTCTCTCGAATCGTACGATCCTCTTCGCGCTTCCGTCGCTGCCAAACATAGGCCGCGGGCTTGTTTGCTCTGCTCTCGCCGATGCTCATGGTCAGCAGCCCCGCCAACTAGCGAAAAGAGAACCGCGAGGGTGCTCTCATTTATCAGGCAGCGCATCAGTATCCGCGGATCAACATGATCACACTCCCGAAGTCAAGGAACCGAAAAGCTCATCGGGAGTAGATGCTGCTAGCGTTTGTCACACAATGAGGAGGCTGAACGTTCGGTGGAGACAGCATTATGATAGATTGGAATCCCTCCGACGAGGTCCGCTGCGTGATGCAATCATCGATAGAGAGTTCCGGACCGGAGACTCGAAATTGAGCGAGAGATTGATTCGGAGCATTCATTTTCGTGAAGTGCTGAGACAGAGTGGGGGTTTGTCTCGGAAATGGGTTCTGATAGATAACGAATAACACACAACAAAGTGACTCAGCCTCACGACTCGTCGATGTCGAAGATGTGCCATAGAGACGCAACGACACTCATTGTTGGCAGCGCTCCGAGCGCTCAGGGCTTGGTCTCGTGTTGCAACGCGGCAGACTCGAACAGGGCGCATTTATTCTAGGCTTAGTTTGCAACATTGCGGAGATTGCCGGCTTCATGACAACAACACGTCGGTTTCCACGACAACGACGTCGAGAAACCTCAAAACAGATTGACCCCCATCAAGACCCCGAACCGAGGAGCCGAGTCGAGTGGGCCGAACCCCAAGGGCATCGATTGTCAAGCCGTACCGTCAGCAGGTCACGTCTTCGCTGTAGTTATCTGACTGTATTATGCACGCCTGAACTCATATAAATACTACATATATGTGTGATTCGGCGCCGCCCGCTCGGTGTCAGTGTCGCTGCTCCCTGATGATGCTGAATCGGCTATTCTGTGCAACAAGCCATTCCATTCCTCTGAGATAGATGCGGCGAGTCCTGCCTACTGATCAGTGAGAGAATGAAGAACACTTTCGTTCATTATTGCTTAGTAGGCATGCATGCGTCGCATTGCAGAGATCAAGCTGCTACGGAGGACTTGCTCTTAGCCGCCTCGACCAGTGGTCAGGGCACAGGCTACAAAAACTTACGTTCCCCATGATCGAGCTTGCGTAACGAGCCCCGACTCGTGAGTTCTAAAGACGTTCCGCAGACCGAGCAGCGCGGCCGAGGAGCTCCGAGAAAAAGCAGACGCCAGGGTGTCGCTCAGCTCGATTCCGTCGGGGGAATAAGCCCGCCCCGTTCGGATACACGGATCCCCAAATACTGATATGTCACGCTAACTCGAGTTACGTCTCTTCTCCTTTCAGCTGCGCGGACTTTTGGCAATAGCTTTTCCGGGTCCCGAGGCTGTCCGGAGAGTTTACAATAGCAGTCTGAGCGTGTTATTGAGTTCCTCTCTTTCTTCCACATTCTACGTCGTCGATGCTGCTCGCCGGCGTGCCGACAGAGAAACCCGCTAAGAGCACGGAGTGCGCCTCTGCCAATATAGCGCTCAATTTTCCCAAGCCAACTGTCCTGCTCGGAGTCGCCAGTCATCGGGATTCGACGAATTGAGAACCCCATTCGAGAATTCCCTGTTCCAATGGTTAGAATTTCGCGCCCGCACTGCCCGATTCAAGCCCATCGCGTTCCCGGCCGCGCGGCGTCGGCTCGTCGTCTCCCCTCTCCTCGATCCAACAGCGCCGTCTCTTTTCAAAAGAAGCGGGAAGAAAAAATCCGAAAGACTTTCGGGAACACTGGAGCAGGAAGGCGGACAAGCAAGCCGGGGGGCTCGCTGAATACGAATGAAATATACTCCAGGGTTGAGGATTCCCTCCGCAGAATGAATCGAGAAGGAACATCGAGGCATTCACTCGGTGAGGCCTTCAATGTACACACAGGACAAAACGTATTCTTTGCTCAAGAGGAACTCGATCAGCCGTAAGTGTGAAATCTTCCGAGCGCCTGTACTCCGAACCCTCGAACTCGCGGAGCAGATACGAAAGCAGTTCGGAATAACGCACGTTTGCTCTCCAAGGAACTCGAAACACAAGAGCTCTTGGAACTTCATACATTAGACTTCTCCGTTGGTAAGCCGAGTGGGTTATACATATGTACATTCTAAGCCGGAAATAGATACAGCATGAGAGTAGATTAGGGAGGTGTGAGCGGATGTGCAGCTCTCGGCGGCGACCAGCACGCGTGGAGAAATTAGTAGCAGGACTCAGTCCGCCGACTGGTAACAGTCTCCGATTGGTGCCAACAAAACGAAGGAATGGAGTTGATCTTGCATCATATCATCCACGGAGCAAGATCCAACGTTCCGGTAGAGCTCTCGAGATGAGTCGCGGGAGAATGCTAGATGAGGCGAGACTGTCGCGAGTCGCAAGGCTCGGAGATGTGGCACGCTCAACGGGACCAAATCCTGCGCGGGGGATGGAGCATTAGGTCACGGTGGCGTCGATTTTATTTTATATTAATAGATATTTAATAGATATCTATCCGGAAAGAACCAGTCCAAGCCGCGAGGGAGCTCAGCCGGGGCGGATTCTTTATGTTGTATCACTCGAATGCCGACCTGAGAGCTCCCTGGAACACTCGGCGTCGGAGAGAAGCAGCGAGTGCGCGACGGCAGAATAGGGTGGACTTGACGGTGTCTCGGAACGTATGGGAATTTTGAGGGGGATTCTGGTGAAAGACCTCCCGGAAACCCTAGAGTTCTCGAGGTGACTGGTTCCCACGAGTCGTGACAGGTGCGTCTCCGACCACCCAACTACCGACCGACT
Organism: Galendromus occidentalis; assembly: GCF_000255335.2. Taxonomy (NCBI): domain Eukaryota; kingdom Metazoa; phylum Arthropoda; class Arachnida; order Mesostigmata; family Phytoseiidae; genus Galendromus; species Galendromus occidentalis. Next base: position 275,952 of record NW_003803389.1, read on the forward strand.
ACATTATCACGTCGTACAGAACCCTCGCGGGCTGCGAGAGCGGGTCGGACGTGGGGTTTCGACCGTTGTACTCAGAAGTACGGTCAGTTTCCGAAAATGCATCTGCGGGCATATGTGTGGAGCTTAGCGAGAGTCTTCATGACGGTCTGTGCATACGTATCGCCTTACGATGTACTCTTGGCAGCGGGAACAAATCGTGGAGGAGACGTCGCTGTTATAGCCAATGAGCAGTGATGCTTTACAGATGTCCGATTCGCGGACCATGGCGCGACAGGGTATACCGAACATCCGACGCTCGCAGGATGCCAGCTCCATTTGCACAGCCATTTCCGGAGCTGGTTCATGACAGGCCTGCTATTCAGGTCCTGCACGAATTGACCTCGAATCCAGCGAAAGGCCTCGTAAAGAGACTACTCCCAAGTCTTCCTCCGAGAGACACGCTTTTGATGCTGCTCAATGCCCTGCACTTTGCTGGTAAATGGCCCGATGGCGGCGGAGGCGCAATCGAGCTCAATGGCACAAGGGAATCACAGCGGGCCGACATTCTCGATTCGAAGAGGTATGCAAATCTACTCAGCGACTCGAGCAAACATGGACGAAGGGCAAAGAAAACGGTCATACGAGCAGATACGATGGACTCTTTTGACAAAAGGATGAACGGAGCGACAGGATCAAGGAGGAGAGCTCAGACTTCTCATTTCAATGTGATGATTCTTCTGTTCCAGCAGACAGTCTTGTACTACATACATAGGGGACGCCGGAGTCATCTTCCATTCGACTGCCTCGAGCAATGAATGGTGCTCCGGTACTCAGTCAGTCAGTTGAAGACATAATCATCGATACGGGAAGCAGAGCTGACGATTTCCATTCAGGAGGACGAATCAGAAAATTCAGAGGGAAAACGCCATGGCCGAGCCAGCCAGAACTTCCGGTTACACCGTTCCTTTTTCCTTGGTGTATCAGACTCAGACTCATTCAGTTTTAATGAAAAAAAAAACTCTGCGCAGCTATCGAGGGCCTAATATCCTCTCCTGCTAATTACATTTTTCGGCGTATTTCGGCACCGTCGTTCGCGGAAATCCAGAAACTCGAAAAAAAAGAACTAGACATCAGGATTGAATCCAAAGCAGAATCGAAGCCAACCGACGTTGGCCCCACCGAGAGAATCTTACTCTATGCGCGTGGCCTCAGGGCATCTGAGCATCCGCTTCTTAGCCGACGCTCATCCGCGAATCTTGAGCGTCTAACGGAAGTTTTTTGGTAATGGCTTCGCCGGTATGAGCAGAAAACCAACGCTCCTCGGTCTACTCCAAGTATAAGCGTAGGGAACAGGCCATCTCAGGCATCTGGGCGAAAGCTGCCATCGAGCATTCCCTGTGGTAGAAGGAATTTATTGTCGTGTAGCTAGCGTTCCGGGTCGTGCTCTACGTGAATGGTCCCGAGGTCGCATCGGACGGCGTTACGCTTCCGCCGAGCGCCGTAATTTCTGAGTCAATGACACGAAAACAATGTGTTAAAACCTCTACCACTGAGAGCTTTTTTTTTGTAGTGACATACGGCGGACGGATTACGGACAATGAGCTGCCGGCGACTCCCAGTAGCATGGTGCCGTTAATCATGAATATGTTCAAATCTGCGAGCGTGGTCCTCCCTCTATCGACGGCAATAACTTCAACAAGGGATCCCAACGCCATGACGAAAGCAGCAACAACAACGGCGCCGACGACGATGACGAATCTCGACCGGCATCACGATCTTCTCGCACCGATGCTTCACGCCTATATATCACGCTTGCTTCGCACACCTCGTGGAGCACGTTTGTCTCGGAATCGCTTTTCAATTTTGTATTAATCCCTGGCCAAACGGAGCATGGAGCGAATTTTCGCCTGCTTTTGCGAGACCTTCGTGATCGACAGAACAAAGCTTCATCTTGATGATGAATGATACACGACTTCAACGCAAACTGTTTTACCGCCCGTGCATATTGAGCGCGAGACTGAACATCCCGCTCGCGGATCGCTGACCCGTACCGAGGCGACTGATCAATCAACGTGAACAAGGACCGCCGAGAACCCGGACGGAAAAATCTCCCGTTGCAGAAGAACCCAGAAGTGCTCACTTTTGTAACTCTTTACGTGTCGCTCCGTTTGTCCAGGTGTCCGGAATGCGGAGGCGCTCGTCCCAATGATCGAGAATGAATTCGGGGGGTCGGAGGCGTCAATATCATCCGCACTTTCGATGCAAAAATCAATGATGATTCTCCATGGCGAAGGATAGCTCAGATAGGGAGCCGAACATGAAAGCTCCACCAGGAAACCGAGCCGAGAAAGCAAACTCCGCCATCGCGTGATAAGCTCAGTGCCGTGCATGGGAGGTGTCAGTGCGAGACTGAAGCACTCCATACAATGCGTTTCCAGATTTCCTCGTATTTGAGCGTGTATTGATAACGCTTCTATGCTTAGCCATCAGCTACGACAACAATGAGGGTGACTGCGAAAACGCTAACGCTAGCGATGGCGAGGACTGTGAATGATTCCCAACACTATGGAAGAGCGTGACAACAACAGAACCTATTCGACACAAATAATTTTCCGCCCTGTCGAAACGATTTCTTTTCCCGCCTAGGTCGAGAACCGATCGAGGAAGGCTCGTTGAGCCCTCGGACGCTCAACAATATTCGCGCCTGAACGCACGCTGCAAACCCAGGATCATTTCAGCTCTGTCGAGCTGATGGATGAACGCAATGCAGGCGGACATTCGGAAACCCTCAGAATATCTCCGAGGCGTCTTCAAAATGACCATTCACTCATCAGATGAGGGCTGAGGAGTTTGCGACGTCCCTCTTGAATGGATAGCCGACTTCTATGGAAACCCTATAGTCGGGGACAGGAGAAGTGAGCCATAAAGGGAAGGTAGACGGAGAGTTTTACGTAAATCCTCGATGATGTTGAAAAAGAGCGGAAAATCATTCACCGGACGAGACGTGACCATGCACACCTTTCTCATACATACATCCTCGTCCATTCTATTCTTCTTCTCCCTCAATTCTATTTATATTTCCGCTCGAGCTTGAACCCGGTGTAGATGTAGTTAGTCTGAGACTCATCATTCTGCTGCAAGCCTCCATTACTGAGCGCATGAGTGCCCGATCTCTGTTGTAGAGCTGGCTCACACCATTATTCATTATATATTATCACATACATTAGCGAGACTTAACCCGTAGAACGTTAGTGTCGCGAATTCAGAAGCAGACCGCTCTTTTGTTGTACTTCTTACCGGCTATTAGAAAACGGGCTCGGGTTCAATGGGATCATTGCGACTACCTCGCTGCTGGCTGTCTCGCTGTCCATTCGCCTGTCAGCAGACACGCTAACGTCGTAGCGACCGGCGACCACGCGGGAAGGCAACCCAATCAAGCCACCAAGCAAGCAATCCGGAGCAAGGGAGTCCACTGGGTCGCTAGAGCTACGTCGTCTGGGAGGTTACCGCCTGTCTGGCAGGAATGTAGCCAGGGGATGTGTCTGACGTGTTGGGCTCTCTCGGCCGGCCCAAAGGAAATGAGGCTTGCCGCAGAGCCGGGCCTCGCACTGAAATGCTTTCTCGATATCGACACTCGCAAGAATCTCGTTCGCTGCGTCCACTGTTCCCTCGCTAGGCCGGTTGGGCTGCAGTTAGCGAGCGGGAGTTCAGCCGCCGAGCTCGACATGTTATTCAAATTCGAGCTGAGTAGAACGAGTCAGACGCGACGAAAGCGAGGCTCGATATTTTGTCAAGAGAATCTCTAACACGTCGCGCGATCTCATTCCGGCGCTGAATATCCTGTCAAGCGCGATGACTCGTTCCGAGCTCTACTTCGAGCGAGGCGGAATTCCTCAAGAGAAGCCCTGAGCCGAAAGAACCCTGGGAACGAGCAAGAACCCCTTTTGGCTCCAGCTCTGTCTAAACCATCGGTCAGGAGCCGGGTCGATGCTTTTCAACATCGGCCGCTCTCTGGATTTATGTGACTCCGTGAGTAGTGCTTGATTTGTGCGAAACGAACTCGTTTCCACCCATCGTTTCGGAATCGGAATCTGTGGCGCCCTCCGGTGGCTCATCTGGAAAACGCCTTTTTGCTGCGTCGCGTCGGATGAATGCCCTCAAATCTATTTTATTGAGGCGAGCTATCACAAACTGCATTGGTTCGTCAAAGGCAGCCGTTGCTTTCGAATTCCGCATTGAGGGGCGCCGGCGGTCTCACTTGCGATTTCTGTCGTCGAGAACTCGGACTCGGATATTGGATCTCCAAATTCAATCCACCTGGATATTCTCTCTACGATCGTACCGGACCCACGGAATTGATACGGCCGGACTAAGTTTGGCTCGAATCGTCAGCGAGAGCAGTCTTCGCCTTAGCTCCGAGGAGACCGTCAGCCACCGAGGATGTTGAAATCTACTACACTTTACGTCTGCAAGCCTTATGTCATTCACAGAACTATGTATCCTATTACCACCTCACCTGACATCCCCTTGGTCGGCGAGCTGATGGTCGAATTGAATTTTTTGCTTAACGTGATGCTCAAGTGTTCGGCTGGAAATCATGCTATTTTCCCCCATTATATACCCTGTCCCCGGCTAGGAGCAGGAATCATTGCAGCAGAAGAGGGCACCTGTGTGCCGCGGAAAGTACCCTTGGCCCGATGTCCGAGACGCTGGGGAGATATAATGGGTCTGAAGGAGGAATTCTCTGCCGGGCCCGAATATCTGGTAAATCAGGAGCTCCCTAATCTCAGCCGAAAGTTGAGACGAAAGAATGGATCGGGGCGAAGCGATTAAGAGCTTCGCTCGAGTTCGCATTCACTCCTCATCCTCTCCACCGCTGAACATGGAGCGATCGGGGAGGCTGCTAACAATGTCTTCCAGGTCCCTGGCAGAGAGGACACATGTACGGCCATCTCAGATCGCGGCTTCGAAGATGTACCCAATACTCAGTGAGCGCTGCCCTTCTTGAATAATTTCCATTCCAAATCGCTGCTCTCCGCTGATTCCCTTGTTCGATCATTGCCTACTGGATTCGGGGCTCGAGTACCGAATGCCTCGGACCGGTCGCTTACGCTAGGGGGGGGGAAGTCAGACATCCTGTATCGGTGACTCGAGCTCCCGCGAAACTGCCCTGGGGAAGAACCCTCCTGGTGCGAGGTCTAAAGAACCCCCGACGTCGGCGCCGACTCCGCGCAATGGGAAATGAGCGGGGGATCGAGATATGTCTCAGCCATGGCTTCGGGATTCTCAATGTGACTCCGACCGCGATCAAAGACTGAAATTCTGTATTCTAATCTGCAAGCCCGCCGAGATATTGAAAACTCAGCACGTCGGAAGCTGCTGGAACTTGTGGCGCCATCTAGAGAGCCATCTGCAGATATGATAGTGTTCAGAATCTGAGCTCCAGTAACAGAGGGCGCAAGCGAGCAGGCGGAGCGGGACCGGCATCGAGGAATCCTCTGCTGCTCCAAGTGGCCAGCGATGCTGCGGCGCGGTGGAGGAGCACCGAGTTCAGGAGCAGCAGAGGAGAGTCAATGAGGGAAAGGAAAACACGCTGTTGTTGTATGGAAGAGTAGTCGGTCGACGACGACGTTCGCTCGACCGAAATGTGGACAATGATTTTTATTTCGTATTCGCATATCACAAAAATTCACAGTTTATTTACAGAGGCTCAAGTGTGTCCTGACAAAGGACGTCTAACAACAGTAGTTCGATAACTGACAACTCGATATAGGATGCAAAACTTGCCCATATGGTGGCGGCAACGTTTGAAATTCCGGTTCGGCGGGACGAAAGCGGTGCTTTAGTAAAGTTTCGGTATTTGATGTACGATGGCGAGTAGATTGATCGTTAGTTGCCTATCTGCTCTGAGGCTTATAACCTCTCTATCGGAGAGCTATCGGGTATTCGATAATGATCCCGTAGTGGAGAAAGCACGGCGCCGGAGGCTGCTTCTGCTAGAAACGGCGGCTAGGTTGGATTCGCTCTGCTCGAAAACTCCTCTCCGGAACACGCGCAAGAGTTCGATCGTTGTCGTAGTTCTCTTTGGGCTTCGGCTGTTTGGGTAAGGTTTCGTTAAGGTAACCGTAGGCAACGTTCCCGTTGTATCCGGTGGGTCATGATCACGCAAATCGCTTTGCGTATGTGATTGGTGAGCAGTGCTGCAGCTCGACAGCAGAGATCACAATCTTGCGTGGTGGGATGCCGCATGGCTCTGTTTCGTGATAAATTGATGCGTATCGCCATCGTCGTGCTGATAACGCTGTTGCGTCCCCGGAGGGTGGCCGATCACCATCGGTAGTATACAAACCACTCATTGCCGGCATTGTCCCCTCCACGGCGGGACTGACGACTGACGACGACGACACGGGATGGCGCGTTGGAGCCTACGAGTCGGATGAGTGAATTGAGCCGCAGCTGGTGGTAACAGGTGGCGGCTGATGATTCTTGCTCAAATCATCTCCGGGCGGTCGTAGGTTCCTTTGAATGTCGATCAGCGATCATTACTTGATGAAAGCCTGGGTCTTTTCATTACTTGCGGAAATTGCGTCCACAGGTGTCTGCATTGCTTGGATAGCTCCGCTTCTAGAACTGGATCTTTCTTTCTCGGAATGTTGTTCTTTCTTGAGGTGTACTTGGCATAATCCATATCGAAGTCAAATGGAGACGGCCGCTCCATGCTCCGTCGAGTGTTCCTTCGTTTGCTTGGATGATGGTGTGGTTTACGCTCGTAGGTTCACTGGGACTTTTGGTTCTTCGGCATCAAAGGGATCGCACACTCACTTATGACGTGTCTTTCGGCTCTCGAATGGAGTAGTGTAGAATAATAAACAGTACTTGCGATTGCGTGATAATATCAGTGCTAGGAGTTGTAAAACTTGCAGAAATACTCAGATCAGGGTTATTTTAACCTAACGAATCGTTTCTCTCATCCGCGATGACCACACCCTTCGTACGTGGCGGCGACTGCGGCACCTCAAATCGAAACCCGAGGGATCTTAGCGGTCGCCGCTCCTTCGTCGTGGTTGAGCCATCCGGTCGGCGGGATGAAGCACAATGAGTTTGTGAAGTTCCCGGAGGACCATTCTGGAGACTTCGACATTGACTCGTTCATCGACTCATCCCGATCGGCGGACTGGTCAGAGAAAGATGAAGAGGAAGGTTTTGGCTTCGTGTGACTGAGTGATAGAAGATTATCGACTGCTGCGTCCGCTCGTTTCAAGTGGTCAAACGATTCTTCCAGCATTAATATCGGATCAGAAAGTTTGTCGGTGGGGGTCACGGCCATACGATGGGTCGTCGGCGGGAGTGACGGCGTCCGACGTTTGTTGCAGATGTCGTGATTGATGTGACTCGTCGAAATCGTTCGTAATCACCGGCGATGGCAATTCCAAGTGACCAGATATTCCGTTCCAATTTTCTTGGATATGACAGCTGTTTGAGGTTGAAAGGCGGATGCGATGGTCCTTGTGAAGAATTCTCAGGGCACTCCTCGTCTCCCTTGAGGTTGCTTGAGCTGCTGTTCATTGTCTGACGCTGCTGCTGCTGTAGACTGTGGTGATTCCGTTTTTTTGTGTTCTGCGATTCGTACTGTTGGTGCGAAAACTCCATCAGTTTCTCTTGCTGCCGCATTTCTCCGAATTCAGGCTTGACACAGACGACGCAAGGGGACCCGATGATCAGCGCAATCGGCGACAAAAGGACAATTAAATTTTTTGGGGGTTTTTATTCTTTACTTATTATTACGATGAACTTCATTAGGACCTGAGAAGAAAGAGAGCCGAGAAACTCTGTTTCAAACGCGCTACTGAATATCCCGTACTGATAGAATCGACTTCGAAGTACTTGTCGGGTACTACATCGACCGCAGTGCCCAATATCCAAGTACTGATCGGAATGATCTCGATACTTTCGAAGTGATCTCGCCGCCGATGGTGGAATCGGCGCGAGCAAGAATGATTATTGTTATAAGAAGTTGTAGTTGCTACGAGTATATCAGATGCATGATGGAACAAGATATCGGCTATGCGCACTAGAGGGATGTGACTTTGACCGCCATGAAGGATCGAAAGCATTCCGTTCGAATAATGCGACGGAATCGGCGGGTTACTGTCCGACATGTCTCTAGCGACGAAAATGTCGAACGTAGTACTGTGTGCAGTACTAAGAGCAGTAGTATTGAGTGTTGTTGGTTTAACCTGTAGTTAGTGTCAGCTACTGCAGTAGGTGGTGTAATTTGCTTGACTGATAGCTTCATGCAGACGATAGATACGTAGAGGATTGGTTGTTGTTCTTTAGTCTCGAATGGCGGTCTTTAAATCTGTTTCGGAATACGCTAGCCTACGTGCACGTGATTATGAACGCGGTTTCGCGAGTGTTCTGAGTACTACTGCAAGCATTATACATTTCACCGTGGGTTAGACCTCTTGGTATGGATAACCTCCCGCCGTGATGCTCCACAATGAGCTATCCCTCCATCGAAGGAATCGTCAGCGTTCCCTCCAAGACAGCAGATCTCGGGAGAAGAGTTTCCCCCGGGAGCATGCTCGGCGCGTCGGCTCTCGGGAGAGCAAGACGCGAACTCGAAGGGGCTGCTTCACTCCTACGGGAGCGGAAACCATCCCTCGAAGACGGGCACATCGAACGGAATTATCCGAGGTTGCATGATTTCCATTCAGAGCTAAGCGCTCAATCTTGGTCCTCGAAGAGGAGGCGTAATTCTCACAATCAGAATCGAATACGTCTTTTCCCTCTTGGTCGAGCCGAATGCTAACGGCGCGGGTTGGAATACACTCGAGGTCGCCGCACGGAAAATGTCACCGGAAGTTTCAACAAATCACGCGTCTTCTCAGTGTATGGAAGCATAAGTGCTTCCCACCGACATTTGTTTGGGGACTAGATCACAGGGTCTCTTTGTTCTTGTTGACGTCCATGTTGCTTTCAGATCTTAGTTTCTTAGAGAGTTTCGATCGTTTCGTATGCAATGTGTAGTTTCGGTTTTAAGAACCGTTCTTGTTGGTCGAGGGCTAAACCTCAAAGGGTTGTACTTTGGATATCTTATTGATCTCGTGTATTGTTTCGCTTTACTTTGTGGGATGCCAACGAGATGGTACCACGTCTTCGAATGTCTCGTCGTGCTCGCTACGGGAATCGCTTCTTAATGTACGTCAGGTGGAGCAGCGAAAGAGGAATTTAGTTTTCACTTGAGACAAGCGCGAACTTCTCGAAGATGGAAGTAAATCGTTTGATAGCTCTCCTCCTGGAGCTGATGGTAGAGTGGGTTCGTTAGTAAACACCTTGTTGCCGTTGTTGGTTCGTATGTGTTTTCTCTCTTCCAGGGTGTGTTGGTGTTGGTGATCGCAGTTGTCAAGTGTGTTCGCATGTTCGCTTCATAAAACATAGCACTTAAGGAACATTCCTTCCGGAACGATCCGCGTCATCTCTAATTCTCGTAATCAATCATCAGCGGAAGTGAAAAAGAGGGAATTTCAAGGAATGGGGTCAATATTGGGAGAGTCCCTATGTCGCCGGTTGTTGCGAACGGTCGTCGTTTGTAGCTTTCAATCATTCAATTCGAGTTTTCGGAGTTCGTTGGAGAATTCTCGTTTTGTTGACTAAATTTCTCAGCAGCACAGAGAGCAGCGCGATGGGAACTCTTCAGTCTGGATTTCATCTGCGAGCAGTCGTTTGATGAAGTTGAGTGAGAGTATCGACGCAGTTGTGTGTGAGCCTCGAAGCGGATGCGCACCGCAGGCTCCGAGGTCGACTGACTTTCGTCAGTTTAGTAACGGAGTGAGAGAGAGAGGTTTGCAGACTTGCGGTTGAGGACTACGGAGATCAGCTGTCCGGACGACGTCTGACCTCGCATGGTCAGGCGGGCAATCCGAACAAGCCATCCGCCTCTCTCTCGTCAAAGTCGAACAAGTGCTGAAAGCGTGACTGTGCCTCTAGGCTTTGCCAACGCTCACTGCCGATCCTCGGACTCAGAAAGCAAGTCTTTGCTCGACATGAAAACATCGCCGAAATATTTAACACCATCAAGAGGTTATACGTCAATGGGGTCCTCCTGAGCAATCCTGGAAAGCATAAATAATCATAGGTTAGATTTCGATATTGCCGAGCTGAGGACGGGCGTCATTAAGGGGCATCTGGAATCGAACATTACTCCAAAATCAGGGAATTTCCGATGGACTCCCGTCCCCTTCTACGAGCTCAAAATACATACGCATGGTTCTCGTTCTTACTCGAACGTCGGCTCATACCTGGCCTCGTAACGATAATACGGCCCGTAGTTATCTGGACTCAACTGTGTGGCCAAGTCATCGTTGACAAGCGCATCGGGATCAGACAGAGGTACATCTTGCTGCAGTTGCTGTTGTTGCTGCTGCGATTGGCCCTTCAAGCTGCTGATCGACGTCGCCTGCTGGATGACGTTCAGGCCCTTGTTGAGGCTCAGACTGTTCGGATTGGCCTTGAGACCTATTTGCACGACGTTGTTCTCGTCGTGATGTCAGGAAAAGGTGTTCTTGTTGTGGAGCCCAAACCCCGTAATTGGCATGAACGGCATGCCATTATCTGTTGCGGCGATGGCGAGGTTTTCATCCGAACGGGGGCGTGCCAGCGGTTTTTTGCTGCCACAAGTCAATGTGAACTGCGAAAGAAGTTTCTTTTTCGGTCAGAACTCGATTCTATCCGTTTCAGGCATTCTATCGATATCCTCAAATCATTGGTTCGAGCAGCGATGCGAGCACCAATTCACCTTAAGTTCTCTGCAGAGTTCGACGCATAGCGGGTCCCGCTCCTCGGGAACGATCTTTTTAGCCCGCCAAATGAACTCGATGATTGCAGAGATGACAGCGACGCATGAACCCACGAGTAGCACAATGAACACACCCCCGACGGACGCCACGGTCATGGCAGAGGTCCCCTTGTTGATAATATCTTTCGGACACTTTTTAGTGATTCGCTGCTTTTTCCACCACCGCTCCTGTAAAAATATATCAGTGAGGAACGTGTCCTGTCGTTCCTCAAACTTTTTGATCATGCCCCACTCACCTGCAGATCCTGCTCGCGTGGATTTTGCGAAAAGACATGCGTAAAGCCGGCACAGACACCCAAACATGCAGCATGCACCCCTGGGATGTCGCGTGGAACGTATGGAGCACTTTTTCAAAGCTCCATACTTCGATGGCCTGCTGGAAAAAAGAGTTAGTCTTTGCGTCTGATGCCCGAGGTACAGGCTTCGTAAACATACCTTGAGCACATGGAGGTCACCATTTTCTTGTAGCCGAAGGATGGCTTGTGATAACATGGTCCTGTAGGGGGACCCCGGAGGAGTAGCGATGCCGTAGCCCTACGGGTTTCAGGAGATTAGTTTTTGTAATTAGTCGGGAAGGAATTTCTCTGGGGGAATGGTACCGAGCTCCAACGCATCGCGAACCACTCCAGGTGCACCGAGAGAGGTCCGATCACTTGTACGACGTTCTCATAAGTTTTTGCCTGAGCCTTGAGGGAATAGAATTTTCGCGAATTCTCACCTTATTGTCGAGCAGAGAGCCGATCTGCGTGAGGTCGCAGTTTCTTTCAATATTATACTCGATCGAAGTGGATTCCATCAGGTAAGCATACTTTCCCCTTAAGACGCGATCGATGCCCTTCTGGTTTGACTCAGCAAATACTGTAGGTCGCTGAGATTGCATTACATGCCACATTTTAGCGTATGTTGGGAATTGTGAATCCTGGAATCAGGAGAAAGAGGCTCACTCCATGGAAGAGAACCTTCTTTTGGAAATCGCCGCTCTCGCATGAGAGTAGCTCCGTGAACGGAATGGGATCCCGGCCTATTTCCATATGTGCGACATATGCAAAAGTTGTGTCGTACTCACTTTGAAGAAGGATTGTGTGGAGCCAGACCTAAGACATCCATACTGAATGGTTGTCTGTTTCGCCAGATCTTCAACGCTTTCAATGGGAGATACAAGACGTTCCACAGTGAGGAACGCAGCCAAGTTGGCGGTGTAGGAAGAGACCATGATCAAAGTGAAAAACCACCACATGCCGGCTGCCACCCGAGTCGAAAGAGCTCTGTTCACAGGATCGGGTAATTATTAGATATATGTGCCGATCTTCTAGGAAGTGATTGTCGGAAACGTTTCATGATCGTGAAGTCTGAAAAGGTGCACTCACCGAGGTGTTACATCGCAGCCCTGTTGCATGAGGCATCCGATAGTGAACCAGAGCGTATTCCATATTGTAAATTGATTGTCCAGTTCCTCAGGGTTTCCTTCACAAGGATGTGGATTTACCCATTCATATGGCGAGAATCTCGCAAGCACGAACAGGAATAAAGATACTCCGAGAAATGCTGTCATCATGTAGATCCAGACCTGGCGACAAGCATATGCGTGATTCCGGGATTCGAGCGACCGATCTCCCCAACGACCGTAACTGCTCGATACTTCGGTTGAAAATTTAGGGAAGTTTATCTATCAGCATCTGACGATCATCTGGCATGCTTCACACACCTCGAGCGAAAGCGGATCCAGGAATGAAAAGAGTCCGGGCGGGGGTTTCGCAGTTTTCTTATAGAGGATCGAAATCCCCAAAGTCATGAAGGGCATCGTGAAATCCACGGCCTCTTCACGGACATACGTTATAGTCAGATCTGCCACTGCCAAGTCCGCTTTCTGAAAGACAAGTCGAACTTGATCTGATCGCCTGACGATGAGACTTCCCGGCTTCCGAGACATCCGGAGAGGGAGTATTCGATACGCCCCTATTATTCTGGCAAAATTCATCATCAGAGGGCAACTCACTCCATTAAGTAGCTCGCCGATCATGCCATTCCATCGGCCATCGGCATCTCTCCCGCCGTAGCTGTGGTCTGCAACTTCGCGGATAACATACTTCATGTTGTTGATGAAGTGTTCCGAGGAAGCAATGGAGTCGAGCAAATCTATACAGTAGCCTTCGTATTTGTCGTTCCCCGTGAGCCCGAGCTCCCTCCACTTTTCTTTATACATTACGTAAGGCGGTTGCTGAAATAGACGAAATCTCATGTAGCCGCAATCTGGATCGAATGAACAGAAAAAGTAAGTGATTTCCGTAGAATAACGTGATCAGTCCGTTACACGCCACCCACGTCCTCCGATCAGACAGCTGAAAGGAATAAGGAGAATTTCCCGTCCCAAATGGCCTTCTGCCCGTGAGATCCCTCAGCGTTGGTGACGAATTTCCGCCGGGGAACCCATAGCAGTACTTCGCCTCCGCTACCGATCGGATGTCTACCCGTCGACGGACGGTGCACGGAAGGGAGGAGCAGCTTGCAGGAAGTCGTTTTCATTCTTTTTGCGACCCCGACTCCTGACACCCGATGCTCCGCGCAGCGTTGTCAGAGCTCCATGAGCTTTGGCGTTCGGCGGCTTGCACAAGTCAACAGATGATCAGGAAAAAATAAAGTGCCGACAAGAGCATTGGCTGGGAGATACCGAAACTTCAGAGACAGGAGAATATTCTGTTCGTGACATATTTGGCAGCCGACCGAAATAGTTTGGGAGTCATTCGCTTGTACCGAAATTTTCCCCTCGCATATTGCTGCTCCGGGAAGACGCGAACATCTTCTGATAGAGAGCTCGCCTGCGACAGAATTCTCGATCTCGCTCCTCTATATCTGTCCCTCGCCACCGGTGCCAGGAACCGCTGTTTCACTCGATCGATGTTCTCCCGAGAACATTCGGACGCCGAGTGCAACGGATCGGACGAGATGTTTGTTGGCTAGCGTGCCAAGGGAGACGACAGCTACAAGCTTCAACGGAGACGGTGAGGAAATCAACGATGACGAAAGTAGCATCGCTTACAAGGGCCTATTGCGCGACAGCCGTATCACTTGTACAGGCGCTAGATAGGCCGTTCACTGCCCGCAGTCATTCGTCCTGTTCATCCCTTCGGTCTGGCTGCGTGGCCATTGGTGAAACTCGAGGAGGCAAAAACATAGTGGAACAGACAGTCCCGACAGTGGATCCGAGAGCCCAGACGTGTCACTAGGGACCAGCGTGACAAGAGTTCTCTCATCCGTTTGTCCTTCCCGTAGGTCAGCCGCCGGTGATTGTTTGTTGATACAAGCTTCCGAAGGCGATTAGGCCGACACTTCGCACGAAAGCATGCAAGGTATGCGCCAATAAGACTGAATTAGCCTGCCAAACTCAACTTACCAGTATTGTCGTGACAACCAAGGTCTTGTTGAGGAGAGACAATCTTGCCTCTTCAAGCTCTCTGGTGTAGTTTGTAGTGATGTTGATGCCACCGAGCATCGTCCATTCTCCGGCCTCTCGCCAGCCGGAATGGGCCATATCCAGTACTGTGAGTCGCATGTCAGTACGATGGCCGTCTTTGTTGAAACGGATGTTGCCTGTCAGGCCCTTGATGTTGATCTGGAAACGAAGATTGAATCGATTCAAATCAATGAGATGATCCGCCACAATCAGGGAGAGTCTCAGGATTTTCCCCTTGATTGAGATGAATCACGTCCGCCTTCTGCGAAAAGCTTGCGAGTATGGCACCAGTATGGTCGGAGCCCGACGCAATTCGTTCCACCGCAAAGTCCCGACGCGAGGTTTTTCCCTGCGGTTCCGCTATCCCAGACGGGGATGTAAACACGCTCGCGAGAGTAGAGGAGCTAGGTAATGGCGTAGCGGAAGGCTGTGCAACTCTAATGGCGTTCTAATTGGCTTCCTAAGAGCATAATCAAATCGGAGGTGCTCAGCTCTGTGAGTGAGACCTCGCAGTACCCGTGTTCTCCGCTCAAAAATTACTGCCTCGCTCAAGCGTGGGACGACTTAATTTTAAATAATGATAGCGATCTCATTATAAGGCTTCCTGGCGCACGGGAGTCTGCGAGCTGAGTCCTTATGAAGATGAACTGCTTGCTTCAAGTTTCCAAGTTATGCGGAGAGCTCGCAAAGCGCTCAGGGAACACTTTCAGGAGCACTCGAGCATTTGTTCCCTACGCATTTAGACCTCGGTTCCGTCGAAAGCACGGCGAGTTTCCTGTCCGCTCCGCGTTGAGTGAAATCATTATTGGGAGCTCGGCGCGAAATCCTCCCTACATGTCTGCAATCGTGATGAATTAATGCAGCGCCGACGCAAGACTCCGAGCCTGGGAAGAAACGAGAATCGAGAAGTTCTGTTCCATGCAGGTGATCCTCTGAGAAGCACCGCGGAAAATCGAAACTTTCCGAACGTGCCGGCTGTCGAATGTTCGAAAATTTTGAATCCTCCGCTCAGGCTGAAGCGGAACGAGCGCATCCAAGTTCGAGCTGTCAGTCTCTGGCTGAGACTCGGAGCGAGCCCCCGAAGGAATCCAAGTGGACGACGCCGTCGTGTACCGCCGCGGTTTCTCCGGTAAGACTCTTTGAGTGAGGTTCCGGCACGAGCCATCTGCGACTGAAGATCGAGCGGGTTCCCCCAGACGGAAACATGAGTAGACGGACGTTGGGCATAACCAATGGACAGAAGCCGCTGATTTATCGCGCCGTCATCCATCCATTCATACAAATGGAGAGTTGTCCCACCGCACGGCCGGGACGGTCTTTAGCGAGGAGACTTTATTGTCACTGGGGGAAATCTTATTAATTGCGTTGTCCGAGTGGGACCGGGGAATCCATGTGGAGCTCGACGACGACGCGTCGTCGACCCCGACATAGAGATGGGATGTCATCAGCGGCAAAAAGCATTAGCCACTGCCACAGAAGCACCTCACGCAACATTTATCCGGCGCACTGATCTGTCACCTCGTCAAGACCTCACTAGAAGATGGAGATGACATTGGAGACCGGCTGCCTCGGCCGTCTCCCGCGCGATTAGGATAAGAGCAGCGAAGAGAACGGAGCCCGATGATGTTTGTGCTGATGGATATTCTGCCGGACTGAATCTCGAAGTGTTTTCCGTCGCGGCCTTCAAACACGCGAGGCGAGTTTTCCGTCAAGCTTCACTTGGCCGAAGGACCGATGTTTTCTAGAGGCTTACTAGTTGCGAGGCTTTTCCAATGAAGGCGTGGCGGTCAGACGTGCTCTGCACGCTTCCCCAGAACCACTAAAGCTTTCCGATTTTTACTAATTACAAATCTCTGTTCCCCCGCTGTCGGTCTCTCATCTCCTCTGGCGCGCTGCACACCCACTCACGCCTGATGGGATACGGCGATGCAAGAAGTGTTGCCGTCGTCGGGGGCCTCTCCGCACAGAGCCCAACATAGAACTCGCATTCGGGATGGAGTTTCAACAAAAGGTACGGGGATTGGATCCGTGGAAGGATGAACACCCGAGTAATCCGATTCGAGTATTCGAGTCAATCAGGCATCGGAGGATATTGATGAAGCTCATCCTGAGAACGCCGGAGCCGATCGAATAATCTTCTCAGAGACTTTACTCACCATCCGCATGTATTTGACGAATGCGTTTCCCTGCGACCATTTGTGCTCCCTTTCACACGACAGTGGTTGAACCGTAATCTTGGGGCCGGTGTCGGGGTGCAGGTCCTTCAGGGCAGTGGCGAACAGCCTCACAGCATCGTACATCAGTGCTACTTTGGTCTGCAAAGGAAATGTACCCGTAAGCTCTGGATAATTCGTGAACATGAATTATTTCGCGAAGAATGGATTTGCCTTGCGCTCATCCGTGAAAAAAATGATCGTATCGAAAGAGATGTTCCGCGCGCTTAGAAAGAGAAAAGCTCATGCAGACATGCTCGCGTTCAGATAGGGTCCTTTCTCCGGATTTGACGCGTTTTTTTCTTCCATGCAGAAGCCGTGTATCTAATTGACATCGTCGAGCGAAAGCATTGGGGCTGACGACGGGATCGGTCTCGTTCAAGATTTCCTCGCTCCACTCTAGCACGACAGCTTGTCATCAAGATGTCAACCGCCCGGAAGGAGACTTGGTGGAGCGTGTAGTCTCCGAGGGCGACGTCGAAACGACAGAATTGTCCTCCGATCGCTTGCCTTCGAATTTGTCAAGGCTCGAGATTTTTCCGAGAAAGAAGTCGCCGGCGGGTTCGATCGAATGAGGAGCCTTGTTCCGACGTCGCGTCGTCGACCGCGACAGATTTTTTGATCAAGCTGAGATACGGAACAAGGCCATTCTCGCGAAAGTTGAACATATTTTCCCTTTCTTGTTCCACGACGAAGCGGATTCATCACACGGAATCTCCTACGAAGAGTCCAAGATTGTCTTCTCTGCCTTGTCTTTTCCCGGTACCCGAAGCCTCTTCCCGGTTCCCTGCTGAATGTCCCGATACATTTCTGGCGACTTTTCCTGCAACTTCCGCGTCTTCCTTCACCATGGCGTCGAGCTATCTGACTGAGGAGATTCTTCTCTAATCGGAGTCGATTTTGCTCATTGAAGGCCTTGAAGCATTCGCTCAGGTCTCAGAAGCGCGTCTTCCCTAATGCCCCAGGTCATGAGCCCGACGGGAAAGATGTTCGAATATTTGGAGCTCACATCGGGACTCTCCCTCCTTTGCCCAAACAGATCCCCTCCCCTTTTGAGCCTTTCGATCGAGCCACCAGGATATCACGAATCTGACGCACGCGCTTGTTGTTCGTAATCTCGTAGATTCGGAAGCGCCACAGCTTGGCGTGGCCGATCCCCGAAAGGATTACTCGCGAGCCCCGCTCGGGAGCCTATTTCGAGCACAAATCTAAAGTCGACGCATCCGCTTTGAGGTCGAGCGATCTAGAGCAGAGTACGGGGAGAGTTCCGAATTTCAGGGTTCTCTGCTCGAGATCGCCCTAATTGTCGACGTTGCCTCGGTTGCCAAGGAAAATGTCAGATTATGGAGGCGGACGTCATGCTCGAAGGCGAGCCCCTCACCTTATGGCTCCTCTCGCAAGCGCGGGCAATCTAAACAAATGGAACCGCGGCAAGAAGGGGGCCGCTGTCGTAATTGCGGGGAAATTACATGACCAAGGGCACATTCTTGGAAGGGCTCCGTCATCCGGTAGAGCAGTCGAACAGAATGCTCCTTGGGTGGCTAATCGCACGTAGTCTTCCCTCATGGGTGGTTGACCGATCGAATAATGACATTCCCGAGGCTCCGGAGCTTCAAGCTGGAGAGTCTATCGGAAATAACTTTTCCCGGTATCCCGAGGGTGAGGAGAGCTCCGACATCACAAGCGACGAGGGTTGCTTCTGAGGGATTCACTGATTCCCCGATCGGAAAAAAATATTGATCGTCTTTCAATGAGCTCTCTGTAGCTGTCGCTCGGGTACAGTCGATTATTACCCGCGGGAGAAGGTGGATCTACTTGGGGAAGAAGCTCCTCGAGGCCCGCTTCCTCTCCTGTCGCCTATCTCCGATCACGGAAGCTCTTACATCGGCGATGATGGTTTCCCTCCTCAATACGTCCCGGGAGCTTCCGGTAGCAGAGTGAATAGAGACCAGAGGACGAATCGGTTTCGGTCGGATAATTGTCGCCGTCTACGGAAGCCCTTGTCTGTGACTTCTACCGGTGTCTGGGTCACA
The DNA here is from genome assembly GCF_000255335.2 of Galendromus occidentalis. Classification (NCBI taxonomy): domain Eukaryota; kingdom Metazoa; phylum Arthropoda; class Arachnida; order Mesostigmata; family Phytoseiidae; genus Galendromus; species Galendromus occidentalis. The sequence continues at coordinate 294,486 of NW_003803389.1, forward strand.
GCTTGAGCTGAATCGGTCCTCTCCTTTTGAGCAACACTAACTCGCGAGTTCTGAGCACTGAATTGAAATTCCTCGATCGGGAGCGAGAAGTTGGAGCGCCTCCGATCCAATGTAAGCCGCTCGAGTCAGGAGAGCGTATTCTCTGGCTGACCAACGCAACCGGGAGGAATCATTTGGATGCGGGTAGCACCGTCTCGAAGTTTGCTTCATTTGCGAAAGGGTTCCACCAGAAAGACCAGGCATATTCCGAGGGAGCAACAAGCGCAGACTTTGCCATGCGCATCGATTTCCTCGCTCTTCGGCATCGCAGGCGTTGCACCCGAGCGAGGAAAGTGTGCTCTTGGTTCCCTTCTCAGTCGGCTGGGAATTTATGTTGATTCCCTCCTCAACTGACTCAGAAATAAGCTTCGGAAGAGAAACGAGCGCGGGATTTGCTTATTGTTTTCGTGGATTCGTAGAGCCTGGCGCCGCCGAGTTCACGTTGAGAAAGTACGGCTCGCAGAGTTTCCTTCATGATTGCGTACAACGGAAGATTCGCTGGGAGGAAGGATGAGGAAAAACAAAGCAAACACCGCGAATATTTCTGCCGCCGTGAATCTCCTGCGCAAACATATCAGAAATCCGTGCCTTATCTCTTCGAAGATTCCGTTTTTCTCTTCTGCGAGAATGGAACTAACGGTGGGTTGTGTCTACCAGACAGGGACGGAATAAAGAGATTCATGCGAGGGAGACGCAAAGAACCCAGTGGTCTGAAACCCCATAGGGGATAAAGTTTAGAACGTGTTAAAATTCCACATTTTTAAGGCAACGGGGCGGCAAGATTTCGTGCCCGCTCCGGCCGGTTAAGATCCCTTCCACGGAGGAATCGGGGAAGGCGAGAGCCCGACGGAGCGCTGAGCGAATATTTGTCAACCCGACGATTTGTCGAGGAACCCGTGGAACGGATCTCCATCGGATATCCCACAGGCAACGAATCGAACGTGTATAGTGTTTCGCGAGCTCCCTCTCTGACAAGGCCTGGAACGAAGCATCCGAAGAATTCTCCTCCTCTTCCGATTGATATTCGCCCGATGGAATTCCCGGAGGGGAATCCGTCGGGCGAATATCGGGCGAATAAAAACGCGACCCGTGAATTAAAACAAGGCGAGACCTCCCGGATTCGTACGCACATTGTAGGGCATAGCGAGCCGATACAACGAAACTACAACATGGACAGTTGGAATTCGCGATGTGAGCGGCCCGCGGAATCTGCAATGGGACTCCGTCCGTCGCAAGGGAATCCATCCCTCCTCCATCCTCCCGCGACCAGAGCCTCGCCCGTTTCGATCAGCGGCTGTGGCAAGACATTTTACAGCGTCACAATGGCGCGGCTCGGAGCTACATGAGAGCCCCGTCGCTGCGTTGATCGCTCTCTCAGTGATGAAGACGCAGGAAATGGTTTCGCGGAACGGGAATGTTTCAGAGTGCAAGTTCGTTCGTTGCGACTGCCGTTCCTTTATACGATCAATTACCATCGCTGAAACCCTAATCGGCTCGCGGACTCGGCAGACAACTTATTCGGGATCGGTTTCGACCGCTGGTGAACTTTTTCGCACCACAGCGACTCGCTCGGTTGAAATGCCCCCGACTCACACGCGGAGCGGTTGCGATATCTAATCTAGTCGTCTCGGCACAGAAATGATTTCTTTGCCTGAGCCGAATATCAAAGGCCGTCGTATTTTCCCCAGGGGGGTCGCAGTCGACGACGACGGAGGGTTCCCGGATGAACGAACTTTTGCAGGATGTTCGAAAGCACCAGCAGGAGCAATCTCTCGTCAGTACGCTGAAAATTCAAAGAGATGGGCAGAAAAGTATGGAACTCACCGTTAGATTCTGTTGGGTGTGCACGGAAGGCATGGGGGAAGAAACAAGATACCATTAGTTTTATTCTTGCTGTGAGGAAAATTTCCGTTCCGGTTTGTTTGTATTCGATTCAACAAGATCGCTACAGCGAGATAAGCTTCAGCGCGACCAGTCTCTCGATCGTGGGTCTCCACGGCGCTCAGTTTGTTTAAGTAAGAGATTTGTGCCTCTTTATCCCGTTCAGACTGTTTTGTTTATCTAGCCGTCGCTGTACGAGCACATCGGGAAGAGTCCCGCGATCGTGGGACCAAGTTTCTTTTCACCAGCATAAAACTCGAGCGAGTGACCGAGAAGATGAATCTCCACAAAGACGACTCCCCGTTTCTATCGACAGGAGCGAGCCGTGGCTCTATGTCATCGAAAGCTCGACGTTCGAATGCACGACGATCCGGAAGTTCCCTCTGGAACTTCAGTTCTTTGGCGTTTGATCTTCCGCCAGTGAAAGAGCTCGGACTCGGAAGCCTGGGTCCCAGTCTCCCTAGATGGAAGGTCAGCCCGCGGTGTGAGGGGGCGACCGCAGAATTTCGCCATATTTCAGAAGTTACCCCAGGGAGCATCAATAACCCACGGTATAAGTGGACCGCGAGAAGATCCTCTGGGGAAATCTGAATTGTCGGATGTGACCTGACGACTGCCAGCGTCGCTGGCGAACAAAAGAACAAAACGTTCGCAATCGGAACAGAAGAGGGAAAGAAGGAAGAATCTGCTCAACCAGTTTGCGGAGTCGAAAAGTCGAACGCAACAGAGAGGGAATCGACACATTCCTACAAGTGAGTTCACTTGCTGATGTTTTCCTGAGCCGATCTACTCCTTGCGGGGAAAAGCCTTCCGTCAATTGATTGCCTCGTCGCGCCTCAGCCATTGTTAGCTGCTCGATGATCTCCTTCGCTGTTCTTTTTCCCGGAGGCTGCATTTTATTTCGGAGCTAGGTTGCTTGTTCTCGAGTAGCTTTTTACTAGGTAGTCGGAATAATTTCTTGCCGACCCGTGAATATTTGGCCAGCGGCGGGTACCGAGCTCGAGACGAAGCGTTATTTAATAGCGCGACGGAGCTTTTGAATCTCCTCCGGCATTGCGGCGAAACAGCTGCGGAGATCCAGATTGTAGATCAGTGCACCTGTGGACGAGGCGTGTGTCGGGCCGTGATGGCAACGTTCCGGAACAGAGCAGGAGAATACCGGAGGGAACGAGTAGAGGCGGAATCGGCCAATCTGAGCTGTTCCTAAACCGGTTGTGGACTGTTTTCGCAGTAGTTCTTCCTCTTCCACGCTCTGGAGGCTCCGAATGAGGTTCCAACAGTTTCAGACCTCTTGAGAGTATCTTTTGCGCCTGGGTCCCGCCTTCACGTATAAAGTTCGACGGTGAAATTGCGTAGATGAGGAGCCTCCTAGGAGAACTTCTAAGCCTCCTTCTTTGCGGCGGCGGTCCAAAAGAAAGCACGAACCGACCGAGCGACGAGTTGCTTGTTCGGACGCTCGGTCGCTCGCTCGCTCGGCGGGCTGTATGGCTTGCTAGCTAGCTGATCTGTGAACCCTCCGTCGGGATGCGGAGGAACGGGAAGGAACAAGGAACTGCGGTGAGTGAGAGACCCAGCGAAGGAAAGAGTGACAAGCCGAAGCGTCGACAGATGGATGGATGGATGGAGCGACCACCGTCCCGACGAAACGAGGGGCGACGCAAAGGCCAAAGCCACGAGTTGTTTTTCCGACTTTTCACTCGGCTGGAACTTTTCCTCCAGGTCAACCGGGAAAATTTTCCTCTTGACCTCGAGTTTCCGCTCCCAAGAGATTGGAAAGATCGAAATCGTCCGACTGTTACAACAAGTGGCGGACTGGACGGCACTGATCCATCTCTCCCAATAAACCGCCTGATTGAATGTAATGGTACCGCTCGAGTCCCCTTCCCCCGCTTCGCTCAGGACATGAGCTGTTCGATTGAATTCATTCCCTCGACCACTACGTCTTCGTGGAATCGTAATTAGCATTGATGTAGCTCCTCGACCCATCCTCGAATGAGCCAGCTAACTGCATAGTGAGCGTCACGCTCATTAAAAGAAAAATTAGGGAAATAGGAATAAATAATTTATACTCGTGGAACGGATCAGATGAAAGTGCTCCTATTAGATTGATAGAAGAACGATATCAATGAACATACGAGGCACAAAGTCGGTTTCAAGATAGAGGAAAACGCCCGAGCTCGAGCCAAATGATCTTCTCCATCTCATCGATTGGGACGTTCATTTAGGATACTATCCCATTTTTTGAGGGTCTCGTTTCCCTCCGAATCATCGTTTCGGCACCGGGGTATCAGACTCGTCGAGCTCGCCTCATTCGGTGCGAACTCGACTGAGGGACAATTCTTAAACTATTCAATCACTGGAAGTTACTCACCTTGTAGAAATCTTGGTCACCGGTGTTGAAACTCTGTACCGATGAAGACTTCTTACTAGAGAACCTATGCCGACGTTGGATCCAATCGCGAGCGACTTCATCGATTTCTTTCGATGAGAAGTCGATCAAACGAAAAGCCGATATATTCGTCCCGCCATATTGGAAGTCCTCTGTATCTATGGTGTGCGCGTCCAGCGAAGTGATGAAGTAGTTATGGTATTCGGACATCATGTCCACTTGCTGCGCATGCTTAAGCACCTGTGGATCGAGGAATTCATTCGAGCATGACCTATTGTGCCGAACGCGATAAAAACCCATTCCTGTAGCAATAACGGAATCATGTGCTAGTATTCTGGTACTTATTTGAATAAGAAGGACCCGGGACTCCACTCACCGTGTAGAGACTCTTTATCGGTACATCGAGCACAATATTCTTGATTCCAGTCTTGCCGATATCTTTTAGGGTTTTTCGGTATTCGGTTCCGGGTTCGAATTGACGCACCGTCACTCGGTTCTCCTTCATCAGTGTAGCGTCCTTCAGTATCTCTTGCAAACGCACTAGTGCTGAAATGAAATCATGCTTCCATCAGACTAAATTGCGCTCGCAACGGATCCGCTGAGTTTACTCGGATTCGCGTCCGCACGGGACGCATCGCGTGACCAGGAGCACTAGCTTGAATGAATCGTCGAATTTGGCCGCGGGGAAATGGAATTCCTCCGCTTTATTTTTATTTCAAAATGCGTGTCTTCTCCCGGCATTTACCGTTCGTATGTCCGGGGAGTTCCCTAGAAAACCCCCATGTCTGGCCTCCCCGAGTGCCGATGGCTGCGGTCGGAGTGGGTTCAGTCCGGCAGAGGTCAGAGCTCATCGAGGTTTACATTTATCGTCCGGGATTCGGGAAGAATGCGTGTCCACACGAAAACCATTACAATACGGAAGATCGCTTCCGCTCGAGATGCTATGCACATCAAATGCTCATTCCAAAAACTTCATCAAGTTTCCTTCCAATTCACTTCCATCGTCAGAGATCCAAGCCGAGTCAACAGGAAATAGTTGAAATAGTCGACCTGCGCTGTGTTACGACGAGACCTCGTTCAGAATTCACTGAACCTATCCCTTGATCTCTGGCATGCGTCGATAATTTCTCTCACGGGAAGTTTCGACATGACACAGTTTACCTTCTTTTCAGATCTAGCTTCGCCAATGGTCTCCAGAAACTAGCCTCTGTATTTCCGCCCTCTGTCCGTTAGACGCATTCGGGGAGCCCAACACGCACGATCCTCATCGAATTCACTTTTTCCCCGCAACTCACTTTTCCCTTTGTCGGAAAACGACTTGCCTTTGACCGACCGAGAGCCGAACACTCTCCTGGATGATTGCTCACGAACACACGCACAGCTCGATCTATAAGGTCTTTCCGTTTTCCGAGAAACACTAGCCCTCGGGTTCTCTGGAAGTCCCTCCCCAGCTCCCCTGGCAGGGTCAGACCGATCCCCTCAGCGCATTCCCGCTTATCGGGAGCAGCGTGCGCGGAATGATATCGCACAAAGGATGATAAAGGTTAGCGAACGCATATTCTATGACCCTATCATTTTAGCAGCTGTTCCTAGGTTCCGTTTCGGTCGGGCTCTATTACGCGGAACCATCTTCGGCGATGTATTTCCTAAGGGTCTTTCGAGCATCGTATGCTATGTACCACCCGCCGGCTGTGTCCGATCGAGTGTCTATGTCAGACCTTTGCCCAAGCACCTTCTCGCTCGACTGGCTCCATTTAGCCTCAAATGAAACGGAAGGTACTCTGGCCAACATGCTGCTTCGTTTTAAGATAGTTCCCATTCGTAATATCCGCAGCGGCCGTTGGACTCGGTCACCGTTCAAGTGAATTTCGATCTCGGGGAACCGATAGTTCCTTTGCTCCCTTCTGAGAAATCAGAAAAGTTTCGTCCTCCGCTCTGCCGTCGCTTCTGTGTGCGTGGTTGATTTCCTGCGCTCTATAGGTAATCGGTGATCGGAACGAAAAGCGAGCAAAGTTTCCAGGGAGACGTCTGTATACAGTTGCGGACCCTCCGAGGTTTTGGGAGCTGTCCGTGCACTTTTTCTCCGTCACGCACCATCTTAGTATTGTGAGTCTGGCTAGGCTCCGTATGAAAATCGGCAGAGCCGTGCAGTGAGCTAGAACAGAGGAAGAGGAGCTAACACGTGAGGAAGCTCGGTACAAAACTCAGCCATCGGCCGCAGGCACATTCTGAAGATTGAACACTTCCTTCGGCATGCGCTGCGCATCTGGAACTGATGAACTCGGTCTCGTCGCTGCGTAGTCAGACACGCCGCGACCACAGAATATTCTTTCAGGGCAGCTGCCTCCACCTGCTGGCGACATGGAACAGGCGGGGAGGCGGGCGGAGCTCGTTGTCATGGCGCAAGGATTTTCCTTCGGATTCGAGGCCGCAGTCAACAAGTTGGCGAGCAGAGATTCGAGACCAAGTACAAAATATTAATGACACGGGTACCATCAAGAAAATTAAGCGTGTCCCAGCGCGACTGCACGTGAAGGCTCCTCCGAACGGAAGTTATGTGAATGGATCCTACGCATTCCGTCCTTAATTGTGCGATCGCGATGCATAGCCGTACGATGAAATGTTGACGCTCGCGCGTTGCCGGCGAATAGCGAGATATTTCTGTGATGATCGTCCCATGACTTCCAGGAATAGCGCTGGAGGCGCTCGGATGCTCGAAAACACCACCGCGAGAGGATTAAGACTTCTATCTGCGCACGATAGGGGCAAGGACAGCGCTTGAGGATAAGCAAAAACCAACTTTCCGTGTAGTTCTCCCGTCCCGATAAGAACGCGCAGATCAGCACAGCTATTGAGAGCCATACAGGTGTAAATTGTGGAAGAAGTAGAAGAAGAACAACAAGAGCAACAACAAGGAATAGCGGAGAGACGAGGACGACCGAGCGAGCCATGAAGATAGCTACTGTCTTATCGTGAGCAGCGGAGCGACTCAGTGGATTTACCGACGAGACGTGTGAGTGATGAAGTCACCGGCTCCCTCACATTGTGGGAGGATCATTAGCCTGCCGTTGAGATTAAAGGAACTTTTCTCGCGACTCGATGGTGCCCTTGCCCATAATCGGGTCTACCCAGCTCGGCTATCCATGGATGGCCGCTATCGCCTGCAGTTTCGACACATCTCCAGACTCCTTCCTAGGCGTAGTGCGCTCATCTTCTTGCTCGAGCGGAGGGATTGAGAGCTCAAGTCGATAGCGTCCAGGTCCCTGTCTGCTTTCGGCATCGGAATCTGGTTTATAGCAGAGCATTGTCTGAAGTCGATGTCATGAGAGATTAGCATACTACCAGCCCGTCACAAACTTTCAAGCTGATAGCCTCCAGCGTGAGCCTTCAGCCAGAGATTTCAATCTACCGCACGGCGTCTGCAAACACTCGCCGCACCGCAGGAGAGGTCCATCAGGAACAAGAATGACGGTCAGTGTGTACACCCGTCCTCTCCGCTCCCCGGAGTTCCTTACTGAGGACCGCTCGCTTTCCAAGCACATTTGCTCTTCTAGGGAAAGAGCAGCGGCTCAGGGGCCAGTATCGAAAAAATGGCTTTCTGCAGCGCGTCGCTTCGAAAGGAATGGCCCTCCGGCCTCCGTTCGGGCAATACTGCCGTTGTTTTCGATGTCCAAGCAGCGGAGGCTCGGGTTCTTTCTGCAGCTGGAAAAGCAACAACCGAGAGGCCGACAATAGTAACATGAGCGACAAAACAATAGCGGTAACCGCGGCGGACGATGAGGGGAGCAGCGGAGAAAAGGACATCGTTCAGGGACTCGATGTCGTCGTACTATTATGGGAATCCGATGCAAATGTCGCTCCGTCCCGGCATTCCGTGTGCGTACGACCCAACAGCTGAATGCGGAGAAATATATTCCAATCTATTCCATCTCTCCGAATCTCCACCGGACGCTGTTGCTCTAGTTCCTTATCTTTTTCCGTCGTTTCCCCGCGACGTTTCGAGTCACTCCTTTCACTGAGGTCTGACGCAGCGAATTCACCGTCTGCGAACGAGGTTGAGGGACGTCGAGGAGTAGGTATTTCGGAGAACGTCACTGCCGAATGCCCTGTGGCCTCTTGGTGAGGCCCCATTCAGCGGCGTAAGCAGGATTTTCCTGGGGGGGGGTCGATGGGGCCTTTGCATGGGTCTGAAATCCAACATGGCGACTCGCCCCTACACCATCCCGCTACGAACGCATCATCTGCGTCTCCTCCCGTCTGCGTACGCCCGCGCCCCCATCCCCCACCCCAGCCGCTGGAACTTTTCGAGCTCGTATCGAGCTGTTCTCGTCACGTTTATCCGGGCTTTCAGAAAATGGAATGTGAGCAATAATTATTGCAGACCACTGGGTGGCGAGCCCACGATCCCGGGATCTCTCGGATGAATTGTCAGGATCGCACTCGAAGCGATCAGGAAATTCAATCGTCAATGATATCGATCCTTCCTAGAGAACGAAAATCCCGGTGGATCGTATGATGGGAGCCGCTCTCAGGAATCCTCGGGAACGAAGACGAAGGGGAGAATCTCCCACTCTGACAGTCGGAAAATTCTCTCTGACGAATATGCGTCGCAGCGCCGCGCCGTCGGGTCGGAGCCGCAACCGATTCATCACCAATGACGTGAAAACTCGAATCTTTGCTTCTCCGTAAGAAATTTAATTCGGAGCTCTGCGCGACGAAACTTTCAGTGAAATGAGAGTTATTGACGACAGCCCCGATAATTTCGACATCGAGGACGGTCGGGACGTCTGCTCGCTGCACCCTCAGAGCGTAGGAGGAAGTTACCGGCGAATGTGGAACCTCATTCGAATACGCAATATGTGAAATATTTGCACGCCAGGTTCTTTCGGATCCGCACGCGTACCGAACTCGAGGGAGGCAGCAGTCAGATTCGAGACGTCCCGTCGGTATGCGCGCGATGTTGAACGACGATGACGAAAATGTTATTGGGTCCCAACGCAGCAGAAAGTGTATACATCTGCGACGGGCCACATCCACTCGCTCCGCGCTCCGCTCCATCGATCTTGGCAACTTTGTGAGTTAAATTGCAAGATCATGCGGTCGCGAATGGGGTCGCCAGGTGACCGTGTGCCCAGCGGAGAGCTTCCGGTTCAAATTTCAAGGAGCCGTCTCAATTTGCACGGACGACACAGCGTCCACGAAATGTGCTAGGTAAGGAGCGGCCAACAGCTCCGATAGCCGTGCTCGCTGACAATTACCATCATTAGGAGTTATATGAGCGCTCACGACCGGAAAGGGCTGCGGCAGAGGATTTCAGCCGATCCGCGAACTCTAAGTCCGTGCTCCTCTCTTTGTTTAGTAATAGGTATTGATGGAGTCGAGAACCAACGAAAGCGAGAGAAAGACACTGAATATACATTTTCGCGGCCGATCGAGCACGTAATCAAGAGCTCGAGATCAGAAAAGTTTCTTATACACGACGACAACTCTCCGTAAACAGAAAAGTCTCGTGTGGCTTCCATTCCACGTAACAGCTAGCCTCCGTGCCTCAGTGCCTCACAGCGTCGCGGATGCTCTCTGGAAACCGCAGACACGCGCTCCTCCTCCTTTTTGCTAATCAAGACGGAAATGACGAGAGCAGTTTCTGCGTTGTGAGTTCCTCCCAGTGAAATGGACCGATGGCTCTCTCCCAAGGAATGTGTCAGGATCCACGAGCGCGTACGCGCACGGGTGGCCGATTCCCCATCGGTTGCTTCTCAGCTAATCTTTTAGGAAGTCCAGCTCCTCTGAAATTTTTCGGGTTCCCGAGTTGTAGACGGCAGTCTGACAGTAGCATTCAAAGCGCCGTCATCGTCGTCGGCACGGAGTCGCTTGTCCGTTCTCCCCGGAGGAATAGTCGGCCATTCGCGAGGCGAAACTCGATTCCCCTCGTTCGGAATTTGATTTTGGATTTCGATTTGCAGTCGCTCCGTGCGCGGGACGCCATCAATTTTTACGCAAACTCCTGCAACGCGAGCTCGCAGAGCTAAAAACGCCCCCACCTAGCTTCAAGCTAAGCCGATTTATTGAACGATTCTGGATCCCTGCCAAGTGGCCTCTAAAGTCTTTCTCTGACTGCGCGCCTCCGCAACGCCGACTAGCTTCATTGAAATCTCAATGGCCGGCATTCCTTTGGCGTTCGAAGGGATTCCTCGTGCCGCTTCTGATTCCAGGTGCTCATTTAGTTCCTGAGCAGGAGCCTCGGTCATTGCACAGCGACCACCTGCTCGAGGCATCCAGTCTTCCGCATGCCAAGGTCGACCACGCCAGCCTGTCGACGAATGGAAGGTGCCTGGTCGTATTCGAGAGACTCCCAAGTCCCAAGGCGGCTCCATATCCAGGGACTGGACCGAGGGCGCGAACAGCGCGTTCCTTGTTTCGAAATTTTCGCTCAACGGAAGAAGATCACCCGAGTGAACTTCCCCCTCGAGCGGAACGATCGAAGAAGTTGGGCGCGGTCTCCATTAGGGCGATTGGTCGATGGCTCCTCTCCGAGTCGATATCCATTTGTTTTTCGTCGCTCCTTATCCATTCGTTTTTCATCGCGAGATTATGGTACGCCAGTCGGTTATACCCCGATCTGCCGGCGCAGTCCTCCCTTCCGGACCGTGCGCCAACGACAGAATCGAAATTAGCTTACATACAGCTCACATCGGAACGGGGCGTGATCATCTCACTCAATCAACCAAGTTTTGGATCACTCAACTGCGTCTCTTTCTTTCGGGCGAACCCTAGATGCCCCTGCCCCCTTCCCCTGCGATGTTTCGTCGTTGCGCTGTCGGCAATGTCTTGATGGACCTCAGCCAAGGATACTCCCGTTCCGGGAACCCGACCTGATGTGGATGAATGCTTCGGAAATAAGAGCACGGAGAAAGACGAGTCTCTGGCAAGCTCTTCGCGAACTCCCGTAAGTCTCTAAATGACTTGACTGTAATCAGTGGGCTGCTCGACTTTTTCACAGCAAGGTCTTGCCGCTGCGAGCGCAGAGTCGGAGTCAGCCTCGGTTTGGAGAACTCGTTTCCTAGAGGCCTAACTCGGAGAGCTCCGTTTTTTAGAGCCGACGAGCGAGGACCGAGAGGTATAACAAGGGTTGTTAGACATCGCAATCGCTTCTCCCCTCGCGGAACCACAAAATTCGAGGAACGACTCGAGCATCTCTCGCTGATGGTGAGTAATCAGACCTCGGACATGTGCTTTCACAACGAAGCCGCTCTCGCTAGCTGGCCGAAGAAACGAGCCGGACGATCCAGCCCGTCTGCAGAATCGTCTTTCCATTCTCCTCCGCGGGACGAATAAATTCAAGTCGTCCCCGAGGAGCACGCGACGGGACGCTGCTCGTGGGATGTCTGCCAGGCATGTCGCATGGCCAGAGTATCAATTCTAGCATCTGGACGAGGGACTTGTGCTCGAAGAAATTATTTCCTCGATTCTGGACACTCGAAGGAAACGGCACTGGACATCGCTGCTGTCCCTTCAAATCGGCCGTAATGGCGGGCCAGGATGAATTGTAGTGTCTGGTGACTGGTAACGAGGACGCGTTCGGAAGTATCGTATGACTGCGTTGCTGGTCGCCATCGGGAGCGGTGATCAATGTACGATTTTCGAGCGTTTCCAGCAGCCCAGTCGCATTACGCGAGATTTCTTAGACAGGGATCCGGGGAAGACTACGATCGCGCCTGCGACCGGCCGGCACTTTCTTCTTGCCTCTGCCAACACTGTCGTCGATCGAGGAAGAATTTTGCGCGTTACGCTCGAGCAATTTTGCAACGACTCCGACAGGCAGTAAGCGGCTATTGGAGAGGGGAGCAATGAAGGCTCCGTCAGGAATCGGCTGATTCTAAGCGGTGGAGCATCCACATATTTCCCTCGAAGATCAGTGAGTGTAAATTAATCATCAAAGATAACAGTGCCGTCGGCAGCGAAGAGCACAGAGGGATCCGGGACCCCGGCGAGAATCTGAGAGGATTAACCTTGCCTACCTGTGTCGAAAGTTGGAAGCTTTCTAGAAGTCATAGCCATTAACCAGCTCAGGCTCCCTCAAGAACAACTCGATAGGTTCTCAACATCTCTCGCACCTTACTATGGCTCCACTGTTTGAAATAGACAGCTCACTCCATTGTTCTGAGATTTTTGCCGACGTCGGCTCTAGAGTCTAGAGGGATCATTCCTTCGCAATCTTCTCCCATTCGGAATCTGGACCACCAGCGAGTATGAATAATTAATTGAGATTTTCGAGCCGAGATCTCCACGCCGATGAGGTAATTAGGGCGCGTAACGGTAAGCGCAGAAGTGTCACCCCCTCTCACTGTAGGATTCTTCCTCTCGGCGCTAGAGCTTCGCCACCTTCGTAGGGCGCCTCCGTGACGAAGGAGAAGACGCTTCCCTGACGAAGAAGAAGACGCTTCGAGGAACAGTCGGACGGAGAGATTCGTACCTCCTCCAGCTGACCTATTGAATTTGCCCCACGGTAGGTGATAGATGTCGAAGACATAAGAACATATGCGAAGGGTTCTCGCTGATGTCTTCACGCTAATGGATCAAAATCGCTCCAAACATCAGCGATGACAGCGCCTTACGTATCACGCCCGGGACGGGAATTCCATCGGAAGATAACAAGGTTACTGTCGCTTTAGGACGTGAATGACAGTTGACAGACCTGTCTAAAGCATATCACTCGTTCATTCGAGAGGTGAGTCCCGGCTGCCAACTCGTTTCACTGACTCCTTCCTTTGTGTCGGCAAGTGCTCGAACGAATTGAACGATGAATCGGTTCTTTTGACATTTTAGCCCCGACGTCGTCGCGAGTCGGTATCCGTGCTGTGGGTCGCAACATTGAGCCGCAGCCGCGACAGTTGACGGCGAGTGCTGCTCTGGATTCAGCCGGCGCTCATCACGCAACAGGCCCTAAACCCTGCCAGAGCCAATCGCCGGCGCGCGGAGCCTGAGCTGCGGGCCAACTGCCGCCGCCCCGCGGGTCGTCGACTGCCCATGAATATCGGAAGTCTACAAACACAGATTTCCATGAGGTCGCTTTAAATGCGCATATTAAACAAGCCTGGAAACTACATGTCGTCGACGTCGACTTTGTTATTGTGAGCAGCGGCCGCCACCGACCGCGGACGCGGGCGTCGGGAATTTCATGACATGATCGGGTGGGCAGTAAGGCTCGTTTGAAATATTATCGTCATGATTAATAAATGAATGAGCGTACGCACTCGCTCAGAGCTCAGAACAGTGCCGGCTCGTCCCTGGACCCGCCGGCCGGCTCCTTGCCTGGGCGAGAAGAAGCGGCGAATCGACGACGGAGCGGACCTGGCTAGGAAGAGCGCTATCTCTTCGGGAAACGTTCTAACGCGACTGTTCCGTCACGTTTCGAGCTGGAGTCATTGTTCTCCAGCAATCGGAGAATAATCTTATCAGAACAGTCAGAAGTTTTGTCAGGACACGAGACGTTTTTTTTCTATCAGTCTGCCCGTGTTTGAGCGATGCGTCTTTTCTTCGTGTGCTCCTGCTACGATTCGTTCCGGGAGTTTCTCAATGAGAACGAGAACGTTCCTTCCGGACGTTCTTTATCTTCGACTCAATGATGAGGACGGCCCACTCGGTCAGTCATTGTTCTCCATCTGCGAGGTACATACACACACAGACACAGGGGAAGAGCTTCACAATAGGGTCTCGAGAGAATCTGCAGGGGTATTACTCCTCGGATCGCTCCGAGTAGCAGGAATCAATCGTTTGAAACTAATACCGGGGATCTCGACACGCGAGCGCAACGTAGTTCTTTCAGATCCGTCGGGAGCAGATATCTGGAGCTCCGCCGGCCGGTCGAGATAGCTGCTTTCGGCGAGTTTTTCGAAAAGTCCCCCGGTCTCACGGGAACGACGGACGGGGGCAGCCCCGGAAGTCTCCCGGAGATGGGGAGCACCGTGATTCCTGAGGCCGCACAAAGGAACTTCGCAGTGGTGCCAATTAATCATGGATATATATATATGTACGTAAGACTCACCGTCGTTCTCTTCGTAGAGAATGGCGAAGTTTTTCCAGTCCTTATACTTAATAAAGTCGAGATAGGCCTTCCCTAAAGCTGAGGGGTGAGGGTACAGGTTCAGGGAGTGATTAGTAGTACGGGATCTGTAGTCCCAATGAGTCTCGATGTGTGGGACGTCTAGAGTCTCGCAAGCCGAACGCACCGCGAACGATGCGTCGGTAGATTGCGGCCCAAAGACGGCGGCAACCCCCTCTTCTAGCAATGTGCATACTGGAAAGAAAAAAAAAATTCGTTAGTTTCCGCACCGAAACATGTTCGGCCCTTGTGATCCGGCTCCGCCGCTTGGGCTTCCAAATTCCGATTTGGCGTCATGATGGAGCTTTTTGAAAACGTTGTAATCTGAACTCGAGTCTGCACCTCCTCAAACGTCATGACGTATCACGGAGGGCAAAGGAAAAATAGCCCCAAAAGAGTGAGACTCTCCGATCCGACCAGTGTCGATTCAAACACGTCGCCGACACATCGTGGAATCGCGAACAGCTCCGCTCCGCTTAGATTGGTCCGTGGCCGGCTCCCAGCGATTTTCGACCGAGGATGAATGGGACAAACATTACCGTAATAAACATATGTGCTCTGCGTGCCCGGGGAGCCCGCTCGGGAATTATGACTCGTAATAATCTCGCGCCACATTCAGCCGGGCTCGCTGTCCGGTGCCTCATCTCGTAGGATGCCTAAACCTACGAAGACATCAAAACCTGTTTTCTCCTCCAACAGCATTTTCCGGTTTGTTCCACAGATTAAATTGCTGATGTACCCTCCTTCCGATTGGACATCGATGGACCCATCGACGTGACACTCCGGAGTGTTGTCGAGAGCGTGTACGAAAACTCCGACGATGGAGAGGAAGGCATTCAGTGAGGACCCCTTCAGTGAGGGCTCCGCATTGTAAACAGCTGATTGTCAAGTTTACTGCTTTCGCGCCCTCTGCTGCCGCTCCTCTCCGTTGTTCTCCGTGGTGGAGCATTTATTTCGTTCGGAGGTCTAGTCCGCGCAACTCGTCCGCGATTCTACGCGATTGCACGTTTCATTCTTTCTTCTTCCTCCAAAGTGAATTTTCTCCTCGGCACACCTCCATGATTTCCTCAGAGATGCTGAATGCCTCCCCGACCACGGTTGCCGAACGCGGACGCAGAGTGAATTTTTTAAACAATCCAGTCGCATGGGGCCAGTCTGCTCGTCGAATCGCTGGAGGAACTCAACGAATTAGGTGGACAGAAATCGAGAAATGTCACGGATCATTTGCGGACGAAGCAACCGCTCCCGCCTGGGCTCTACCATCGCAGCGTCGTCCACCACCACTACCATTCTCATCATGAGCCTTCTCTGAGCACAACACTTGATGAGAGTCAGCTGAGGGGAGCAATCCTAAGTGCGGAAAGTGAACTGGCAAGCGAGCCGTTCATCAACACTCCGTCATCTTCCGCCAGACGCTTCCAGGATGCTCATTCACGTAGTAGGTCGGCCGCTCGCCCAACTCACTGCAGACCAACCTCCACCTGATGCATCAGGTTCGAGCTAGTGATCCATTACAGTCCAAGCATCCACTCCTGAGCAGCCGCAGAGGAGAGCGGAGGAAGGAAAAGCTTCCCTATCTGCTCGTTGGGATATCCCGTGAGGGGAAAACGGAAAATTCCTCAGCGGACGGGTGAACGAGCGCGCTATATTGACTTCGGGTGAAGCTCTACGCCGGGACCCGAGGAGAATCTTCGCCTATCCGCATTCTTTATCTCTTCAAAATATGGTCCTCCGCTCTTTCTGCTCCGTCATCGACAAAATCACCCGCTCCGTCGCTCGGAGTCGGTAATTTCATTCGAAAACTCGCGTCTCGCTTCCTTTGGCAATAGTTCGGAAATCCGAAATCTTCAGATTTCTCTCGGAGCCCTCACGGCAATCTTCAATGGTCGACGGCCGTCGAAAACCGAATCTTCCGATGCATACGACGAAACGCTTTTCTGTTGAAAGCTTTTCCCCCCACAGGATGGAGCAGATGTCGAGCGTTCTCGGAAATATTCTCTGCCGAAAGCTCTACAGCAGGACAAGGCGATTCGTGTCGACATTTTTCCTGGAGGGTCGGGACACTTTCTCGTGAGTGAGGGTGGGAAATAGACCTATGGATGGAAATACAGTCAACACTCCAAGGCCGACGATGCAGCGGGAATTGGTCGGGCACGTAGTCAGACGCAACCGACGTTTCGGCCGTACGTCCCTCGCTCCACGGAGAACACGTCGCGAACGCGGGAACGATGGCGTAAAAGAGGGACGAAGGGAGGGAGGTCAAATGATCAATAGCTCGCTCCGTGAGTATTATTGCTCGCTGGCTGGCTTGGATGGTTCGTTGGTCGGCCGGAATGATATCCAGACGGAAGCGTTCCACTCGAGTGCATTTATGCTCTCATTGAGGATTGGTTCAGAGATGGAATTCAAGAAGGAGTCGCGCATCGTTGGAGACCACTCGGGGAGAAAAAGACTTCGAGATTGGATTTCTCCCTCGACGAGGGAAAATCATTTTCGGCCGAGATCACGCATGTAATCGACCGGTCTTAATTGATTCTTCTCGACGATCTCCCGAGCATGGAACTAATTTCAAAAGGAGCTCGGGGTTCCGCTCCGAGCTCCTTCGGAGGTTCCGAGCCCGACTTTCGGTAAGGTTCGCATTCTGCGTGTTTTTCTCTGATTGCCCCCTAGCCAGCCTCGCTGTTTGCATTTGTCATACACGCATGGATAGCGCTGATCGGTACATTCGTTTCCGTTCATAGCTCATCTCAGCTGTTTCAATGCTCGGTCGACAACGCAGCGTCTTGCCTCCGAGTGCAGCGCAAGGGCATGTGTTTTGCCGGAACGCATTCACACATTTTTCTCTGCTTCGCGTGACTGCTTCCAATGCCTTCACGTTTCTATGATGTGCGATGCCGTATCGGTCCATTCGCTGCCGATCTCGTCGGCGGGAGTCAAGACACGGGGCAGCGGAATCACTCCCCTCTCGGAGTCGCAATCCCCGGCCTACCTGCTCGGGCTTGCTCTTAGTTTTCCGCGCACGATTTTCGAAACAGCTGTTATGGAATGATTGTCTCGCTCCGCCGATACGGAGCTTGCGCAAAATTTATGGCGGGACGCTTTTACAGCAGAGTACGTCCATTTCGGCGTCCAACGCTCAGTTAAGTCTGTGTGGAGAGATTTTTAAGCGAACGTGGAGAGGCTATCGGATGAAATGGTCAGATTTCCGTACAAAATTGGCAAGTTGGCCCCGAGTCGAGCCGAACAGCTACCGGATCGTGGCACAGCCAGAGAGCAGGCCGCCCCGTGTGACGTTTGAGTCGTAAAAACTTTTATACGTCGTTCTGCAGTTGCCTGCCGGCATCAGCGGAGTTGCAGCTGGACGACAGTGAAAACCTGGACTCCCGAACGATTAGAGCCTGTTCTCCGCTTCGGAAATGTAAATCTCAATGCGGCGCTTGCTTTTGCTAACTAGGGACCGCTGCAACCGCGCCGCTCCGGGTCGGCGGGGTTCCGGGTGCCGTTTACTTGCTGATCATTCCTTGTATCCGTCCCGGGAAACTCGGGTTTCAATTGTAAGGGTCGATATCGGACGTTTTTTATTAGTAGTACCCTCGAACATAAGTCCAAGGTTCCGATTATCGGACAACACCTTACACCGGTTCGACGTCATCGGTCTCGCTTGACCAGCAGCCGCGCCGCACCGGACTCGCCAGCTGGCGCGTTCGCTTAATAAGCCGAAGAATCGATGGAGCGAGTGAGTGACGACTATAGCGAGTACGATTGCTCAAACCGAGCACACTGACGAGCCCTTACCGACTCATCTTGTCGACACGGGGAACCAGCGGTAAACTGATGATGAGTTTTTCCCCCCGGATCCGTCTCCTCATTCCTTCACGACGACAGGCGGCGGTTGGGACTTATTAGTCATTCCCCCGCAGCCTGTTTCGTTTGCTTCGACTACCGCTGACGGCAGCTCTAGGCGCTGTGGCTTTGCAGAATCACGGCGACGTGTCTCGACCGAAACCAGACTGCCTAGAATGCGGATTCGACGTTATGTATGTTCCATATAAACGTCTAGCACCAGTCGAGCTCTTGCGCGGTCAGCATCCTCTGCTTCCGAATCGCCTCATTCAAGCAGTTCCAGGCGATACTATGAGCAGTGAACAGAAGTCTCCCGTTTCGGAATTCCGTACAGCTCGATCCACCGGAGCACCGGAGGGAGAAGGCCCGGAATGGTTCCTCCCATGAACGATTAGAGTCGCGGGTACGCGACAAATCGACAGGAGAAACTTCTAATGAACACTCGACTGTCGTGAATTATTTGATATCTGCCCGGAGTACATACTAAGTTTTTTTTCCGGAACCGCGAGACACGGAATTCCCCTTCCAGGCTGCCGGTTCACGGTGCTCACCAGAGGTCAGGTGGAATGTAGCGGAAAATGAGCCGTCTAAGCTCGAATCGTTCCCCCTGGCTCGCGTGATGGCTGACAGACCATTCAGCAGAGTACAAGACGAGCTAGGAGAGCTGGCTTTCGCCGCCACCACCGAGTCGGTTATTGGAGCGAGTCGGGAATCGCTGCGTCCGAGCGGTGGTTGCTGTCGCTTTCTCCGTGCCCGGCTGGCCATTAACATGAATCTGGTCCTGCTGCGGGACACAGTGGTGGTTCTGTGCTCTCAGATCGTGTTTTTCATCGGAGGATGGACTTTCTGTGTGCGCGCTCTGTACCGGAACCACGAGCTACGTGGAGCCGGTACGGTACCGCGCGCCCTATTCTCCACGACGTTCGCTCTCTGCTGCACGTTGTTCGAGCTGGTGGTTTTCGAAATTTGTGGAGCGCTCGAAGCCTCGTCGAGACCGGTCGTCTGGCGAACGGTGCTCGGTCTGCTCTTAATTATGCTCACCGTTGTCATACCGCTCAACGTAGGCCGACATGTCATGGAGAACACTACGTGCCTGATCGGGTTTCCCCTGGCGAGAAAACTGTTTTCGTTCGCGCTATGGCTGAGTTTCGCCGTGCTGTTTTGGAAACTGGGGGACAAGTTCCCTATCGGGCACCGGAATCACGCCGTGTTCGGCATGGAACAGATTATCAGTCGGCTTGGAGTTGTAGGCGTCACGCTCATAGCTCTACTGAGTGCCTTCGGGGCTGTGAGCCAGCCCTATAACACAATGTCCTTCTTCATGCATCCCGTTACCCGAGAACACGTCGTGCACGGAGAGAAACAACTCAGGCGGACCCTGGACATCGTTTCGCTCAAAAAGAAACGTCTAGCTCTCATCCGGCGGCGACAGCAGCAGCAGCAGGAGACCGAGGAGTTGACGACAATGCTACCGCCGATGCGGAATAGTTTTTGGAAAAGTCTCCAAGAACGGGTCAGCGGCTCTGTCGCCGCTGTCACCGCCGGGTCGTCCCCGCGCGGAAATGACCACGCCGAGCTCCTCGCTGAAATCGAAGTTCTCGAGGAGTTGAGCCGGACGCAATTTTTAGACGTTGTCGCCGCGTACGGGGCTCTGCATCGAGTGCAATGGTCGCGCACTTGGCAGGGCAAATACTTGAACGCGCGCAGCGCACTGTTGTCGCTATTCGGCGTGTGGAAATGTTCCAGAAGCGTTGTGAATATCGTGTTCAACCGGATGGGTCAAGTGGATCCCGTGACGAGATGGCTGCAGATCGCCGTCGAATACGCGGGCTTGCGATTCGACGTGGCGTTCTGGTCCCGGCACATGTCGTTCGTGCTCGTTTCAGCTCTGATCTTCCTCAACATCCGAGGACTGCTCCGGAACCTTTGTCGCTTTTTCAGAGCCCTGGCCCGACCATCGAGTCTGAACATCGTCGTCCTGACTCTGGCCCAGCTCATGGGAATGTACTTCGTCTCGTCGTTGTTGTTGCTGCGGTCGAATTTGCCGGCCGAATATCGTAGCAACGTGTCGACGATGTTGGGAGATCTACGGTTCCGTTTTTACCATCGTTGGTTCGACGTCATCTTCGTTTCGAGCGGTGTCTTCTGGATCTGGTTCCTCTACGTGAACCACCGGCTTCCCGCATCGTTCTCTAGCGCGGGGCGGCGTGACAGAGAATGGTCCTCGTTGTGACAGGCTCGTGACGGGGAACTGCTGGGAGTCGCCAACTCTGCCACGCCACGTGGCAGCACTCTGGGATCGTATTCCGCTGACGAGCCAGCGGCAGCGACTTTATCTTATTCCAGTGTCGAATCCAATAAACAACGGAGTCTTTTCACTTCGGCTTGCGTCAGGTCGGATCCTCGTCAAGCCGAAGCGCGCTGTAATTTATCTGCTTGATTCAGTGAATAACACCACGGACACCAGGACCGGCTCCATTCATTGCCGAATGTGCGGGGACAGCAGTGGCTGAGCAGGCGGAAGGCACCGGCTAACGTTCGACGGCCAGGAACAAATTATCCCGATGTCCACTCGGTCGTCTATGGATTCAGCGCCGCCAGCGCTCTCGGAGCGGAATCAGCGTCTAGTTGCACGATCGTTCGCCTTTGCGAAAGTTTGCGCTCGTTCAACTTTTCAATTTGCTGAAAGTTCTGTGTTCGAGGTTGTTGATTTACTCTGCTTCGAAATAATTAAGCACGCTGCGCGTCATCGCGTTCTGATATTCCATCGGTCAAGGGATGGAGTGCTCGGTGGGTGTACGTCCGAAGCAATGGGGGCAGCGGACGACGGGATCTTGGTTCTGGAGACAGGTCCATTGCGGAAAGATTGATGGAGTTTGCGCACAGGCGGCTCACTTGTTCGGTCTATCAGAGCGAGTCTATCGGCTGCGAATCTGTCCGTTTGTTCGTCCCGCCTAGCTCGTCCGATAGCTGTACGAAAGACGATGAGTGCAATGATACAGCAAGTAACGAGGAGGTACGACAGAGAGCATTTTTAGAGCCAGATCGCGATGCTCCTGTGAGGATGGGTTCCTGCAAGTAGCTGCTCGTCTGTCGAAGTGATCATCGGAACAGCTTGTTCATTTATAACGTTTAGCTGCACGGAACTGTCTGCAACGAGCAGTAGTCGAAGGCCGGCAGCGACGACCGGAGACTACTTCCACCTTAAGTGAGAAGCAACAAATGATTGATGAAATAACAACAACCACAAGGGAAGTATAGAAAAGGATTCATTCATTCCAATCACAGAGCTTCGAGCCTGACATCGATGTTAGCGGCAAACTCCCTGCCGACGTTGCGGCGGCTGAACGAGGCAACGGTGACGCATCGAGCGGCGCTCAATCAGAAGAGGGCACAAATGGATTCGGGCTGATGCCCGCATACCGCGACATTTGATGAATGAGACAAAGAACGCGGCATGCAGGTTCCG
This sequence comes from Galendromus occidentalis, assembly GCF_000255335.2. NCBI lineage: Eukaryota > Metazoa > Arthropoda > Arachnida > Mesostigmata > Phytoseiidae > Galendromus > Galendromus occidentalis. The sequence continues at coordinate 316,209 of NW_003803389.1, forward strand.
AACGCCCGCTCCGAGGAAATCGAACCTCGAAACCGACGTCTCGAGGAGAGTCTTTGTTCTTTCTTGGAGCTTTCTCTCCGTCTCTCGCTGGCCGTGATCCGTCGCGGCAGCGGACTTTCGCATCCGCTCGAGCGACGCAATTGAGACGGAAACGAGTCCAGAGGAAAGACGGGCCCGAAACGGGCCTAACAACTTTTTCATTAGCCCACCCGCAATTTACGCCGAATGAACCCAAGCGGAACGTCGTTCGGTTGCCATGTACCGGAGGCCCGTGTTCTGGATGGGAACTTAGGGGGCAAGTTCCATCTACCGGAATCTCGCCGACCGGAGCGTATCCTCCGCGGATGTCGGTCCCATCTCATAGGGGAGAGGCGCTGGTTTTTGTAATGGGCCCGGAAATCACGAGACGAGCTCATACAACTTAATTTGATACCCTTATGGACTTTTTTCGAGAGAACCTAATTTGGTGCTGACCGCTGTCGCTTGAACGACTTCCTTCGTCCGGCGGCGGGCTCATGGTCGAAAGCACCGGCTTGTCGAAGGAACTCGTCGAACGACGTGTAAGTAACTACCACTGCTAAGAGAGAGCGAATGGTGGGCTTTGGGCATAAATATCAGTTGGTCTGTAAGAGTGTTCCATTCCGGAGAGCCACGAGCGGAACTTTGTCCCTATTGCCCTGGAGTGTCGCCTTCGACGAAGACCGGATAATTCTCCGAATGAGATTCTTGGTGATGGTTGTGGGCTGATGGTGCTCGAATGCTCATGAAGGCAGACAAGACCCTGAGCGACTGATTCCTGTGGAGAGGCATGCTTCCCAGTCGTTCCTTCTCCGCCAACGCATTCGGAATACTGTTCTATCCGAAGCCTCGATATCATCCCGAATATACTCGGATGAACGAAGCGTCCCGCAATGCGTTTTTTAGGATAGGAATCGCTTTTCACAATCCGTCCCGCTCTCCTGCTCCGCGCGGCAAATATCGTAGACGCACACATTTTCGTCCACATCAAGCCCTTTCCGAATCGATTCCCCACTGATCCGAGCAATTTGAAACGGCAGCTGTTTCAGCGAAAGTGGAACCGAGTCGCTTATCAAAAATTGAACTCCCGCTCCTCTTCCATCGGTTCCACGCAGTCATTTTTCTTGGATCGGCTGGCCGAACGAGAGAAAATCCAAGGGTCCTCTATTTTTTGAGTGACGCAGGGATCTCTGGATGTTTATCTGCGCTCGTTCGAATAGTGTACCCTCGTCCCCTGGGATAGGCGAAAGGTGTTTATCGAATCAGGAGCGGAGCCTCGAGTGGAACGATAGCTTTCTCTCTGGTCGAATTCATGAGAGCATCCCGCTCGCTTTCCCGTCAGCGTGGACCCGATAGAGTGTTAAGCGATCCCGGATCTTCATACGAAAGCATCAGCGCGAAAACGATCGTCGCTGACGTAGTACTTCGAGAATGATCGAGGGAATGTTTTGCGACCCTGGCCCCCGGTCTCCCCTATCTGGGCGATCGTCTGCTCAAAAAACCATGCATAAACCCGAGAGCTCTTGCGTCCGAGCAGATGGTTCCCAACCGATCCCTTGAGAGAATCCAACCGAGAGACAACTCGCCATGGTGTGTATGTACTATTCCGTTCTGACAAAAACAGAAGCGCCCGCGCAAACTTCTCGCAACGAGGAACCGACAAGCTCCGCTATCAAATGCGCTCGTTCCCTATCTCCTTCTCCTCCCTCCTCGTCCTCGCGTTCGTCCCGCCGCCCGACGCTGCGTGATGCAAACGCACAAAGTGATCTGTTGTAGCTCACCCCATTTCCTCCACTTGCTTAATATATTTCCTACTAATACGATCCGAAGCTCCGATACGCCGTCGCGACGTCCGTTCGAGAGACCGGTCGTTCCGAGCAGGTTAGCGCCGCGGGTTGATCTCCCCAACTCCGAAATTAAGAATTCCTCCGCTAGTCATTTTTAGGTAGACTCAAGTGAGCGTTCGAGGCAACAAGGACGCCGAGAGCTGGCCTCGTCGACGCGGTTGCCTTCCCGGGTCCCTTCGCGCGCTGATGCGTCGATTTTATCGCGCCAAATCGCCATTAGAGGTAATCTTCCGGGAATTCCCTCGAAGCAAGGGGAGGAAAAAGTCCTGTTCCGATTCCGTGGCGCTAATTGTCGTCGTCGACGCTCGGATAAGATGGCAGACCGATGGAGAATGCTGGCGTACAGCGTTGCATGCACAAGAAAATCAAGTAGGCACTCTTCATTTCAGCCATGAATACCCGCACTCCGTTCTTGCCGTTAATCGTCCGTGCGATTAATGCTCGACTTAATTGGCAATTAGCTCGCAACTCGGGCTTTCATGTTGAGCTCGTGTACACTGTGCATCAGCGGGTCAGTAAGCATGAGTTCGCCTCTGTGAGCATCCGGGCGCCGAGCACGTCATCGCGCCGAGGTTTCAATCAAAATCCTCGCCAAGGCACGAGATTTTCCAGCAGACGATCATGGGGCTCCTCTTCGAGCTTTGTGACAGTTTTGCTGAAACCAATGCTGAAGGCCGCTTAACGCGCTCAAAACGCCGGAGATAGAGACTCGGGCATCGATCACCCGTTTATTCCTGCTTAAGGGCGTCCTCAGCGTGAGATTATCCCGACATGTGTATGTTGATGACACTCTCCGCTGTCATCGCTCACTTTTTGTCCGCAGTACGGAATGCAAGAATGGCGACGTTCCCAAAGCAGAAACCCATTCACGCCACAAGCTAAACCAGTCATAACGCGAATTTCAAGGCGAGCCGATACGTCGCCGAACCATCTATTACAAAGGCGGCTCAATAAGGACATAACGCCCTGACAGGTCCTGACAAATGTCTCTTCTTCTTTGTCCATTTGGAAGGCAAAGCGGAGATTTTTCGTCGGTCGCCCTCACCATCTGTTCCATATATTCGAAAGTTCTTAAGATCCATCTTCGCTCGTTCCCCATGAATAAGCTCGAGCAGAGCTCTTTCCCACATTTGCAGCCTGCGATGCGGTAGCCGCCGCAGCTGCCACCATTCCCAAAATTGTAACCTTCAGCTTCGTTCTTTGCCCGGGTGAGCTTCGACCGAATGAGTCTACGTACACTTTACGGCATTCTACGTCGATTGTTCGGAGTTCTTCTCGGTGAACGAATTCGCTAGATGTGGTTTGTAACAATCGCGGCGGCCGGCCTCCATACCCTTCGGAGCGAATACCGCAAATTGTTCCGGAGTCGCTGATTGCTTCTCCACGAGTCGGTGAGCAACCGGGTGGATCTTTGCGCACATACGTTCGAGTGGAGATGTCGAACCCCATTCCCCATTCCATCAGAGACCACAACTTATGCGAGAAGCCAGAGAACTTCATCTCGTTCCCTGGAACTCGAGGCGTGCACTCGCTATACAATTAAGACTGCTCAAGAGGTTTTGCTCACTCAGTTAGCCTATAATTATTATCCAGGTGGCCAGAAGTCTGACCGTGGAAGCGAGTAGCTCAGTCGGGATGATCTTTAGGAGCAAAGCGTTGGTCAGAAAGCGGGGAGACTCTTCCCCCAGTGAACTGATCCAACCGGCCAGCGGGATAGCCGAATCTCCATATGTCCAAGTAGTAAGTTTTATAGCATTTAGCATCGAACATCGAATGCAGGGCATCGAATAGAAAACTCATGGCTGGAATAGAGCTCCCTCGGTCCGGATAGTCACGGGGGGAGCAGCTGGTAATTCGGCGACGGCGCCCTCGAGAAACATGAAAGGAGAACTCATGGGAGCAGGACGGACGATAAATCGTAGATTTGAAATTCCTGGAGTGCTCCATTCTTCGACGGAGACGATTCCGTCAAAACGCAAATCCCTCAACCTACCGAACAGGGTAGAAATGTCATGGATCACAATGCCATATATCTCCCTGGATGAGGGAGCTGCTCAAGCAGATCGCCTGTCGAATTCGGTACGGCTGGCTTTTCTGCTGTTGTTTTTCCCTTCGTTTTCAGTGAGCGTTTCTGCTCTCGCACTGCTGTCGGGACGGCTGGCAAGGCAGGAAATTTTGGGAGCGACGGTTCAGTCTGACCCAACAGATAGGCTAGAGAGCGGAGACGGCTTGTTGATGTGGACCGCACGGCATCTTTCCTCGCCGCGGAACAGCGTCTGCCTTCCCACTTCCTCCAGTAATTGAACTTGTCAGAAAGTTTTCCGCCTAGGGATATTTGGGCGTTCTCCTGCCTCTGCGTCGCCATGAATGTACGAGGATGTCTACGAACTTTGCGAGTATTCGACGCTCGCCAATCACTAACTCCGGGAAGCAGGCTGCTTTGGAACGAGGAATTTATGAAGGAGAATTCCGAAAACGCTGAAATGGATTTTCATTTCAGTGAGAGTCATGGAACTCTATTCATTCGGAATATCGAACTTTTTCGTTTCGAACCCGATATTCCGATGGCCTGCATGTGGAGACTGTACGGTGGATCTCTGCGGTGGATGAGAAACTGTCGGGCATTTCCTTTTCCGGGAGAGCTCTGCGCTCCGTGTCGCGACGACGGAATCGTAACCTCCGTGCGACCGGATATGTGATCCGAAATTCAATCCAACGCGGCTCCTTCTACACATCGAGCGAACTTTCACGGGAATGCTTCCCGCTGAGGTCCAGCCCGAGTTATGGGGGTCTTAGCTTCGTACATATGTACAAGAGTCTTGCTGTGGTTTGAATTTATGTGACAGGTATTCCCAGAAGTCCAGTTGAAGTCATGTTCATAGCAAGCTCTGAAGAGCGACTGAATAGAAAAGTGGTGAAAGGTACCCTGAGGAATTTCCTGTATCTCTACCGGCATTCGCAATCGTAACAAGGCTCAGAACACCGTGAAGGACTCCGGGGAGAGGCCGGGAAACGTTTTCTCGTCCAGTCCATCCGGGGCGAATTGACCGAATTACCGAATCAGACGAGCCGAGTATGAAGTTTCCCGTAGTTCTCCTTACGTCCAGCTTTTCTGCGTCTCAGTCAATGGCTTACGCACGAGGAAGTTGATCATTCAGATTCAATCATTCGCGTTACCATTCAAGCTTGCCCTCTGTCCCCCATTTCAGAATTCAGCACTCGGCATGAGGACACTTGATCTCACCGATGTCACAGACGGTCTCGGATGACGGTCCAAAGGTCCACCGCAGGTCAGCCGCGACGACGACAACGAGTACCGAAAACACGAAGCGAATCCGCGGAGAGAGGTCTTTCCCTTGGAAACGACGGCCGAGACTAGCTTCCGTCCGAAGTAATCCTCTGCCATTAGTCAACAGTGAGCGGCAAGGGAAGCGTGGCCGGATTGGTAAAGCCTTCTCAGTAGAAGTCGCTGTCTTAAGGCTACTTTGGTCCGAAGTTTTTCCCGCGCTATATCTTCTGCTCTCGCTCGGGATCTTCGAGATCACCAAGTTCTGACCCTCAGCTTGAAGGAAGAGACAGAACTTCACCAAGCCGAACCTCAGCCTCGCTCGGTGGGCACGAGGAAAAACCTCGCGGAACTTTCTAAGCGACAATCGCTCCAGCGTGAGGATTAAATTCTACAGACACGCCCTCCACCACCGTAGCTCAGGTGGCTCTCCAAAGGAAGGATTCCCCAGAGACAGCGTCCCCTGTCTCAATCAATTTCATTTAGAACTTTGGCTTCTAAAATTACGTCGACATTGTCCTCTGGTAGCTTCGTCTTGCGACACCTCGCTTCGGGTTCTTGACGAGGGGGGACGCATGACAACAAAAATGAACTTTCGCTCGAGCTTTCCTGAAAATTCAATTTCAGACGCTATATCCAACCTTGAGGCGAACAGTCGAGGCGTCGGAGTTTCGCGAGTGTTGCATCATGGCGTCGGCATGCGCTGGCTCACATCGACCGTCATTGCAGTCTGAGGCTCGGACACAACGTCGGACTAGACAAGCCTTTTGAAAAACAGCGTTCGCGAACTTCCGTAACGAGCGAACGAAAATCAGGTCAGGACTTGGTGAATTCTCGACGTCTCTCGCACTCGCTTTTTCAGCCATCAATCTCCGCGTTCCCAGAGCCCGTTTTCCCCGTTAGCATTGCGAGAAAAAATCGAAAATATGCTCTTTCTTCTCGCCGACCGGCTCGTTTCAGGTCCGTCGAGCAAATCCCCGCGGTCTCCGAGCGGCGGACCGGCAGAAGTAACTTGCTCATTCGACCGACCCGACCGTTCAATCTCTCTCTCGTTTGGTTCAGTGTGGAACAAATATCCCTCGTGCCTCCAACAGGCACAAAAATGCGACGCACGACCAACCGCACACTGGTACCGCGGGGAGCCAGAGTAGCAAGAACAAAGGCAAACACGCAGATGTTGATCTCATGAGGAAATGATACGAACCTGACCCGACGAGCCGGTCGAGAAACACAGGAGACGAATCGAGCACTGAAACTCGCATTTCGTCGAGGGAATTTCTCGTGGATCGTCCCGGGCGAGGTCAGAGAGAACAATTCCCACGAGTCAGTTCCGCCGCGAAGTTTCCGCACCCGGAATGTCGCCCGAACGTCCAGGACAAGGAACCTATGAATATTGTTCTCCGAGTCCTCGCGCACCTTCGGAAGTGGTTGCGTTGGCCCTGTTCCCACAGGGTAAGATGGGTTCGGACCGTCAAGTTGGACCCGAACCGCGATGCGACCATCGGGTGGGGTAGGGGTTAAGGCTCCCGAAATGCAGGCATGTTCCTCGTTCTCTCGAGCCGCCTCAGTCAACCGTCAGAGCGGCTGGATTTGTCCGGGAAACCGCACCGAAAATAATTCACGCGGCCGCGCAGCGTTCCGAGATCTTCTCAACTCGCAAGAAGATTCCACTTGCGACGTCAACGCCCTTCTCTCTGAGAACCCGCTGCCGGGACAGAAGTGATCCGCTTACTACTTGCATCTCACGCTCGAGCTCACGCGCGCATATTCAATTTATGCACAAACAGGTAAACAAACGGAAGGACGAACGACCGGGAAAAAAGCGGCAAATGAACCGCGGCGAGGCTTCCTGGCCTTTACCTCCTCGCTCCGTGCGCTCTCTTCCAAGGCATTCAAAACCGAAGCGGAGAGGGGTAGATTGCTATGCGAATGGAACCGATGTTGAATATTTCACCAGAGGAATCAGCGAGCGTGTACTTGTTTCCATATTCTGAGATTGAATGGAATGCGTCTTTCTCGTAGGCTTTTTTGTTCTGCTCGTCTACGAGCAGCTCCGCTGCGAGAGTGCAGACGGTCTGCTTCACTCCCAGAGAACATTATTTGCAAGAGACGATTTCAAAGTGGCAGCCATGTGTAGAAGACAGGAAGACAGATAACATTCTTCCAGAACTTCGGTAGATCATCACGGTCGTATGATTATCAGGGGGGCAAGCTAGTGACGGTATCACAAAACGAATTCCTCTCGCTGTAATATTCGTTGCTGCCATCCTCCGGAGGTGGTTGAAGTCGTTGGAAGCCGTCGATTTCGCCACTCCCCACAGGAGGAGAGGCGTGGTCGGGCAGACAATGATCGGAACCCTCTGACGAGAGCTCTTTTCAGGAAGTTAACCCGTTCGATGTTGCGCATTCTCAGGACATTCTACGCCATCTCACTACGGAGCATCTGCTTCGATCCGCTCCCTCAAAGAGAAAATCCCCGAAGTTCCCCTCAAGCTCTCCGCCCGAAACGGTTTCCCCAAAGTGGGTCAAAGCCCGAAAGTTAAGCTCACAAAGTCTCGGAGATGAACAAGCTGGGGGATTCACGCAGCTTCCGCTCGATCCACAGAATCCCAGGAATTGGAAATCATGAAGAAGGAGTAAACAGGACCGTAAGGAGCACTTCACCGGAGAGACCAGGTGGTTCCGATCGACATGGTCGCGGACGAGTACGGAGAAAGACCGTCAATACCAGCGGGAGTTTCGGTTCCATCTGCCAAAGCCAGTCCTTGTGGCTTCCAATCAGTAGGTCGTGGACTTTGGCTCGGACGACGCCATCAGCCCCTATCCTAAATAGATTAGGAGACACAATCACCGATAGAGCCGAGTTATTTTGCATCGCGTCTTGCCAACAGCTGCATTGGCCCACACCTCGAGCAACAGTTCTTACGGGAAATGGCTATCGAGCCGCGATGGAGTGTTCCGGTGAGGATGATCCCATGGGGAAAAATAGGCAGGAAAAACGGGAAATCGCTTCTGGTAGACATCGCAGTCTTGCGAACATCATCTTCCCTTCGACAGTTTTCCTCCGTCCTTTCAGAACCCACGATCGGTCATTGGCAGCTGACATCATGGAAACGTCTATCGGAAACGGTTCGAATCGAATAAATGTTCGCACGGCGGCAGTGCAGCCGGTCGATACACTCGAGTGGGTTTCTGCTTGACAGCCTTTCTCGTTGCATATTCCTCAAAAGGGTGTCAGAGATACGGGAGAGAAAAGTACACAGGCCTACGCAGCTGTCCAGAGAACCAAAACTCAAGGAGTGGTCGGCGTTCCCTCACTTTTGACGGATCGCGGTACATACTCTGGCGTCCAGCTCTTCCCTCTGCGTCAAATCTCACCCGAGTGCACTATTGGATATTTTTGTATGTAAATGCTTCTTGGGAAGAGCTCGAAGCGATGCGGAGATTGCGCGCCGCTTTGCGTCCGCCGACTTGGTATCTTTCCGGTCTTATGAGGCGACAGCTGACTTCATTCAGGGGGAGAAACTCTCGCGAGGACCAGCGGGAAGGGGAATCATACCCATTGCGGTATGTATGTTCCAGGATAAAGTGACGCCACTTTGGAACGATTCGGCGGGATGGGCCAATCTCGATGGAGAATAATCGTGGACGTACATATTCCGGTGAGTACGCTCCTTCTCGTTTGAAGCAGAGGAGAGGAAAAAGTTCCCCGGGTTGATAACGACAAAGAGCGGCGAACAATGGCTTCGACGTGGACCGCGATGAATGGCTCGAGAAGACTAGGGTGCTGCGGCGAAAGGAGCTGTTCATACCCATGCATGGGGGAGGGGGAATTTACGCATCTAGATTCCCTCAGTTTTTCCTCGGAAGTCTTTTCACAGCCAAGTTAATTTGAGCCCGGTGGTATAATTTATAGCCAGTCTTAGGAACGACTAAGAGAGACGCCTCAGACTTTATGGCAACCACCTCGTAGTTGGCTTGTTGCAGACAGTGTCTAATATACAATAAAACTACGGCAGGCTACGGTAATGACGTTAAGACTACGACGGCTTCACTGACAACGGCGAGATGATTGGCTCGGAAGAGCACTTGTCGCGCGCAATTTGCGGTGCTCCATGAGAAGCGAGGCTGAGATGCGGCGCGACAGCCTTCTCGGCGGAGTCGCGTGATCTAGGAACGACGCCCACCAACGGATTTCGTCGTAATCTCCACCGAACTTTTTTTGTTGCTAGGCGTCGTTATGTGTATCTCCCGACTACTGGAGGCTACTTCATGCTTCAAAATATTCCACAACGCCGCTCAAGTGACGAACAAGCAAGCGCTCGAGGCGAGGTGCCCCGCTGGCTCGCTGCGGCAGTTTGCCTCACCGCAGCATCTGCCGGTCTGTCTTCTTCAGTCAGTCTCTTTCTTCTTTCGCAAGTTCTTATATCTGACAGACATCCGATCTCTCTCTGCTAGGACTCCCGAATTTCGAACAGAACTCCGTCCAAAAAGGTCTTGTTGAGTTTTGTACGGCGCGAGAGGAGTTGAGCGAGAGACTGCTCAATCGGTGCGCTCGAAAGTACATCGGATTGACCTTGGCAAAAAAAATGAAGTCGACATGCCGCCTTCAACGGCCGCCGCCGCGCCGCCTGTCGAAGTACATAGAAGCCCCGTTCATCAACTTTCCCGGAAAGGAGGACCGATGAGGAGTTTTTCCTGGATTGCGATTAACTGCTAATGTGAGTCGAGCCCGGACATCTCGTCAGCATCCGAGCAACCTCACTCGTTCGCTCACCGGCCGCGCTAACTGCAACCTCTGCACTTGCAGCTGGAACGCCGACGACGGCTTCGGTGGGAGCGTTCGGTAAACTTTCTCCATGGGAACGATGGTGCAGAAAGTTTGGCATTTCCAGGGGGAAACGTAGGAGCCCTCCGAACCGCTTGAGAATATCCGCAGCGACCAACTCTCGATCTTCTCTTGCTCGGAGCGCTGTGAGCGGATTGCTGAGCCTCGCGGTGGAAGTTTCTAATTATCCGATCGCGAAACTCCGGGCTGCATGAGGAGTCAATACGACAGCTGCGGATTGAGGGCAATGACGGGTCTCATTGCAGCATGACGCTTCACCGGTGGACGCCGGCGGAGGCGCCGAATCCAAAAAGTCTCGTGACGGATGGATCTTCCGCCAGAAGAACTTCCTTCCTATTCGTGTCTAGTATTCGTACACTGATTGTATTCCTGATCCGTTCTGCCGTAGGGAAGCAGCCCCCCTCCCCCATTCAGTGAGAAGTTCCGTAAGCCACGATGGGTGTCGAATCCTTTTGGATGTCGATTATTTCCTTCTCTGCCATAAGTGGTCGTGCACCCAGCGTTCGACATTGAATTCTACCCTTGCATTCACCCTTTCCCCAACGATGGTAAAGTCCGCCCAGTGTGATCACATCGGGACCAGGCCATTCTGACCCGAATAAGCGGAGAAATCGATTATCCAGAGCTCAAATCAAGGGAGCCCAATCGTTGGCAATTGCTTGAAACGGAGGATCCCGTTAACCGCTGTCCCCTTCGAGCGGAGCTCTTTGCATCTCCAACTTCCGACAATGCAGGGGGCGAGTCTCCGGGGAGGCGAGTTTCGCGTTATTATCATCGTTATTTCGGGCTCCACGACATGATCGAGGGAAAATATGGAAAGAATGCTCGAAGAAGTCGCTTGGGAAATTAAATCCGGCGGCAAACTACGTCGCAGCAATTGAATTCCGAATAAATGAAGGAAGACATATCCGGAACATTGGATTGCGATGATTACGCAACAAAACCTGTTCGGATCAGCCATCGGGGACACCGTTCCGTCCCGACGCCTCGCCGTCCCACACGACGGTGCGTAGGGCTTTGTACTCGCAATAAGCCCTTGTGCAAACTGCAAGAACTCGGTGCTGTGCTTCGATAGCAACTGCCGCTCTTCACGGGAGACGGCGTGCTCGCTAGGAGTATGCACGTGCCTGGGATTTCTCAAGGGAGCTTCTTCGCCGAACTCCGGGAGAATCCACACGGAACACGAAAATTCGTGATTGGACTAATCCAAAAGCTCCGGGAATAAGAGAGTAAACGGCCTACTGCTCTGAGATTCCATGCAATCATGCGTTTGAATTTATGTATTCCATCTGACGACTTTAGATCCGGACTGATGAAATGTACATTCGATTCTCTTTCCTTCTCTCCAATTCCCTTTGGATTCGTTCAGCCTCATCGCTCAGCCCGGATCAGAAATTCCGGTGAGCGGGAAAATTCGGTGTGCTCCGCGCAGTTCCAATCCCCACGATTCCGTAGAACAGCTCAGATTTCACTCCATACCAGTCCCTGTGAGGGATAACGCTTTCCTCTTCCCGCTGATGATTGGCGATTCCAACCGACTCCGTCGTGCATACTTTTGCGGAGCTGCTCTCCGACACTTCTTAAGTCATGAACCCCCCAAGGAGCCTTCGGGAGAAATCCACGAACGCCAGGCGGGAAAGGGTCGTCATCAGATGAATGTGTCACACACTCGTAACTCTCGCGATGCGAATCTCGCTGAGACCTACGGTTTTCGAGGAGGCTCGACAAACAGCTGCAATATTTACGCAAGGCGTCGATCACGAAACGATTCCCACGCGTTGCCGAGCTCATCGGAAAGCTGTCCTGTTGTGCTCGTCGCGTATCAAACGTACGCAGCTGACTCAGGGCGTTTGAAGATCCCGTCTCTCCTTGAGAGGTGCCTTGAGGATGTCCTGTCGCATGTCTTCCCGTGCACGATTATTTCCCCCTCGTCTGCCTGCCGAGCGGCGCAGACACTTCGGTGCCATTGGAGACCAGCTATAGAACGCAGCGGATGGCTGAGTCTTGATCACTCACCTGGAATGGGGGGGAGAATGGTATTACAACACACAAGTGATTATATTGTGTTCCTTGATCTGATCGCCTTGCACTCGGCCTTGAGTTATATGCTCGAGCGACGTCTTCGATAACATTTCGCGAGACCATCGACACCTCCTCCATCGCACGATCAAGAACGAAGGGCGACGATGCAGAGTCCGTCCCTAACGCAGAGTCCGAAGCAGAAAACTAACGAAGCGATGGGCAGCGAAAACCACGACGGAACTCAAGCAGTTCCCTCTCCCATCCGGGCTATTTGAATATTCCGAGAGCTCTCTCAAGTTGGAATCCTGTTCCGAGCGAGACGAACGAACAAACAAATCCACCCTTCAATGGAGCAAGCCGATCTAGGATCCTTTTCCGCCCGTCTGGCCAAAGTCCTCGAACAGTTTCACATTGGAAGCCGACAGCTCGGTCTTAAGAAGCCCGGTGGCTTAGAATGAATTAAATAAACCGACGGACGTGTAGAGCGCTCCAGGGCTGCCGTGAGGGTTGCTGTGCGTTTGAATGAGCATCTCACAATGAGCCATTCCCACATGAGCGTTCTGGGTATGCGGGAGACCGCCGCGTAAATTAGAGATCCCGCGCGAAAATTATCATCATCAGATTGCCACTTATATCGCTGAGGATGGTTTCACGCGAAGAAAACAGCAGCCAGCGGAATTCCCATCCATTCTCCCGAACGGCGCGTCCCGTGCGCGAGACGTCCTCCCTGCCACGGAGAGCGTCATGAGGTGTGTCTTAATAAAATTGTGCCACTCGCCACGCAGTCACCGTGTTCCGACGGAAATTGGTATCACGTCGCAAAGTGAACATTTTGAAAGCTCTTCACCGGAGGCTACGGTTGGTGTGCTCAGTGAGTCGGTCGCTCAACACCAGCCGTCGAGCAGGACGGCACACTTAGGCAGGAGAACGCGGGCGAGGGGCCGGCAGGCAATCCGAGATGGAAATTGCACACGTTTCTCCGGTCAACCTTTCCCTCAACGCTCGAAAGCGTCTAGGGTGCATTTTGCAATAATAGTCGACGAAAGTGCCTTGGGCTAACCAATTTTTTCCCATCGAGCGTCTGTGCGAACGGAGACGAAGAGCTGCAGCTCGAACACCCCCGGGAATTCGTAATTTCGGCGCTCCCATCGCTCGTCCCGGAACTGCCATATCTGAAGGCCTTTGTTCGCCAAACGAACACGATGTTCTGTCTTGTGCCAACTCGATATATGGCTGATTCGGCGCAGGTTTTTTCCCTGCGCGAAATCATCGTCCCTGGACAAGGTAACTTCTCTTCTTCCCGATGGGCTGTATCTTGTTGTCAGGCTAGCGAGAGTCGCTCTCTGAGGCTTGTTCCGCTTGTGTACAGAGGCTCTGTGTTATTCATTGTAGTTCGAGGAGCTCGGATCTCTATCGGCTTCCGGCCATAACTACCTCGTCGGCGGCACAGCGGTGTATAGCCACCACAACGGAAACAAACTCGACGTCTCGCTGACGACACAATATCGTAAAAATCCGAGCGGATAGTATCGAGTTTCCTGTGCAGTCGTAATAAATTGGCGAGGATGAGCCCCACAATTCAAAGTCGCGAGCGATTGCGATATCGTCCCGGACTCTTCCCTCAGCGTCCCGGCGCCGAAAGCGGCGACACCCTCGGTCACGTATTCGGGCGGATAATTCTGGTCTACCGCCAGCGTATGCGGTCATCAGACGATAGCGCTGTGGTCCTTGCCGCCTTTGTTGTTTTCCTGAATGTCCTGCCAGTGGCTCACCACCAGGACAAATGTCATTGCTCTTCGCATTGCTAGAGACGCAGTTTGAACTTCCACGAAAGACAACCGGAAACAGAGGTCCTGCATCGGATGCGACAAGCGTTCGTACCGACTCCGTCTCGGATCGGCCTGCTCGGACGGATCGACCTCGACCCTCGCAGACCAGCTCGGACTCCGTCTATTTCCGAGCTGATTTCCGAGCTTGACCTGCTCCGGTATCATTCACTCGGGACTTCGCCAATCCTCTTGATCCGCTTCGTCTCTCTGTCGTGCCAGTATCTTATTTCAGCCGTCCAACTTCGACGAACAACAAGCTCGATACCGGCCTCAGCTCCATAACAGTCTGAGAAAACGTTCGACGAGGCTTTTGCTTCCCCGAGGCTCTTTGGTCTGGCGGCTGAGCCCTGCGAAAAAGTGAGATAGCCCGCACGAGAAAAATAGAATGCCCTCGAGGGACTGACAGACGTCGATGTCGCGCAAAAAGGATTAGCCAATGAATTCGTCCGGTGAGAATCCACAGCGTTCGCTTTAAACTCGCCAGCATCACTGTAATTGATTCGGAGCTCTCGCTGGAGGTTCCGCGGAAGCAGATTCACGGCACCGAGTGCTGAAGGCAAAGACCTGGAAAGTGAATCCACCGAAGGGTGGGAGACGACCCATTCGAGGAGACGCGCGAGGGATCGGGAGTTCCCATTGAGGAGAGAGCGTCGAATCGCTCTTTTGAACTCGGTCTCCACTTGACACTATGAGTTCGACACAAAGTATTTCACGTCAGCCATCAGAACTTATCGATGTGTAGTCTTCCGACTGCGTCCCGAGAACCTGAACGAGAGGGCGGGGCGTAATTCAAAGAAGGTTATGCGAATACTTGAGCTCTGAGCGGAGATCTGACTGCACCGCGGACAGTGATTGAAGGGAACGAGCTTGGAGACGGCCTTCGATACTTTCCGAGGGAAAACGATGGAGTCAGTGCGCTTCCTCCTCCGTTCAAGATCAATATCCGATTCGCATCCAATTCCTTGACTCCAGAAACTCCATCCTTGAACCCTCTTGTCCCTCCCGTTTCCTCCAGTCGCGACGACCTCCTGCGAGGTTTCCCCGCTTTTAGTCATCCGCACTCTCTTTCCCGACTTGACGGTTCTGCTGCGGTCTTTTCAGTGGTTACGCTTCCAGTGCCTCGTAAATGCAGCGCCTTCCGCGCGCGAAAAGCGGCTGACAGATCGATAGCTCGATCGATCGATCGAGCGAGCGACGAGAGTCTCAGAGGAAGAGAGTATAATCATTCGGTAATCGCTCAGCTCTCTGGATCAGGACACGATTCAGGGCATGCCGCGGTCGTCGCCATTCCCACCGCCCTGTGGAATTGAATCGCAGTCGTCGTCATGTCCCGCGAAAAATTCGCTTCCCGAGACCGGACGTTATTTCGTTTAGCGCTCCCCATCCGTCTGCAGGATGTGCGTTGAATGTTTTGCGCTGGCAATTATTCCCGACACGACAAGCGTTCCCACTCCGAGTCGCATCACAGATCATCTGCTCAGAGAGCAAACACCACGGCCAATATCCGCTGAGAGACGTTCTGACCAGCGTTCCGGGAAAAGAAGGCCCGGAGGAGCTGTCGGCGAGCAGATGCAAACATTCGACCTCCCATCTGACAAACGAAGGAGCGCTAGATAAGGAGGAGTAGGAGATAAATTTTGGCTGACCACGATAGTCTCTGGTCGCGAGCCGATCGCGACACGAATCACGTCCGAGCCCGGACATCGCCCTCCCGATAATCACATGTCGAGGCATGGCACGCCTCCCACTCACACGACCGACGGCTCGCCTCGCTCAGTCGCTGAACGTTTTCCCTAACGTTGAAAGAAACTATCGCATCGAAACATCGTAATCAGCACCGAGCTCTTCTTTGAATGGGTCTCATTTTCGGGTCCGCCCGTTCCCTCATTCGGCCGTCGGACTTTTTCTCTCTCATTGAATCCTGAATGGGAGTCTTCTATGCAAACGATCGAATAGCCGGGAAATCGTTCGCAGCGAGAAGAAGACAATTGAGTTTTTTTGGGGGCCGAGCCGGTGCCATATGCGGTGATGATGATCGAAGACTCCTCTAACCTCCGCTTACACCTACATCGCTCGGAACTTTGGCGGATTTCCCCGAACTGCTCGTATGCGAAGCCCTGTAATTTGCAGGAAGACGGGTTTGCATCGCAGTCGATTTTTAGATCGCGTCTGACCAAGAATCGCGTCACTGAGCGCCCAAGAGGGAGCTTTCCCGCTGCCTAGCGGACCATATTGTTCACCACCCTTCAGCCCATCGCAGGGCGTTACACGCATCCTCTGTGTGAGCACACATTCTACTTAATCGACAAGACCAACCGTCGAGAGGATATTAGGTAGTTCTTCCGAAATGCCCTCGTTACCACGCGTAGAATAAAATCCCGTTGGCGGGAATTCCTCGCGAGACCCTTAGTTGATGAATGCTCGTGACCAGCGAGGACTTTGCTCAATCTGCTAACGGCCCTGATGTACCTACCTATCTGCTCGGGCTTCGTCGGACATTACCACAATGAGCAGCTCAAAAACTCCCCGCAGCGGTCACGCGGAACACTGCGGGCCTGACGGTCCCGTCTGAAGCCCTGTTCATCGGAAGTTGTTCTGATCGGCTTCTAATTGTACGAGGATGACGGTCAGTTCGACCAAAACTCCGTAATTGAGTCGTCTTTTGACGTCGACGACGCTCTTGGTGAGCCTCTACGACAACCACGCCAGGACACCTTCTCAACAAACAATGAGTTTCGAAGTCCGGCGGACACTGTCAACAACAGGGCGTTGTACTTATCATCGAAGTTGTCCTTCATGGCAGCGGTCGTCGTCGTGGGGAACGGTGACAGCGTCGTCCTCGCGGCAGCACGAGAAGATGTTGCTGTAGTCGCTGTCGCCCCCTACAACGACGTCTCGAACTTGGGAATTGGAGCCACTGTCAAGCGCACTCGTTCTTCGGGAGAAGACTATTCGAGGGTCCGAAGTCATGAATACTCGACTCCGGTGTGGGAAGCTGAGGAATAATTCACTGACAACGAGCGTGAACTGCGCTTTGATGTCGAACGGCTCCCGCGCCGGCATCCCTGGCCGGGTCTTTTACTGTTTGTTTATAAGGTCGAAACATTGGATTATTATTCAAGACTGACGCAGCGCTATCGGAAGCACTTCAACGGAGACCATCGGAAAGCTATTGAAAAGCGAATCGGGACGAAAGTTTCAGTTCGGGACTCAGAGGCAGAACTCGACTTCCGAAACAGACGCAGCGGCCATCTCGATACGGAGATTGGGATCGCGCTCTGGTTCGCAGTGAGAGCAACCCCCTCGGAGCATGTTGCCGGGAGAAAAAAGAATCTTGACTTCGGAGCAAACGTTGGCTGTCGCGTCTTCAACCGAGACGTCCATCTCTGGCCTCGGGCATCGGCTGGAAATACTCTATGGAGCTTAGAAACCAAGACTCTACACCAGACCCTTCCGCCAGTCACAAAGGCTGCAGCGGTGACTTCTATCAATATTTGCGGACCCTCGAAAGTTTGGAAAAACATTGACCGAGGAGGAGTTCGTTTCAGTCCAGCTCGCGAGGTCTCGCTCCAACGAACTCATCATGCCGCCGGGTCAGCTCCGGTGCAGGCTTGAATTTCAGAAAATTCCCGCTCTCGATACCCGATCTCGATGGGTTCGTTCCTGGCGGAGGTCTCAGATCACTCGTTTGAATATTTGAGCGATCATCTGCGTCGGATGTGCTTCAACCCGACCTGTGTCCTCTCGGAGCCTGAGCGAGCGGGCAGAGTGTTCTAGTTTCTTCTTCTCGCAAAGCTTTGATGGTGCACTACATCAAGCGTCTGAGCTTTATCGATGAAATAAATGCAGCGCTGATGAAGGAATCAAATCCTTTATCGCTCCGAAGTTGTTCGCTCATCGGGATTAATTATCGGCAGAGTCGCTTCCCGGCACAGCGGGAAGCGGCTGAGAACCGGGGCATGGCGCCAGGTGAACGAAAACAAACACACAAGTCTGCCTGGAACGATCGAGTGTTGCCAAACTGGAGCAGCATGATCTTTTTCCGCCGCTGTCGATGAACTCGAATCCCCGTGTCTCCAGCAGCTCAGATCCTCTCACGCTGAAGGTTCTCGTAGCGACCCATAAAGGGCACGACGAGGACACGGGGGATGGAGACAAGGACCATAATAAAGACAAGCTATCAAAGTCCTTTGACCAAATGGCTTCCTGCTCGGGACTAATTGAAAAGCAAGTTGAGACATCGTCGAGATGACCGGCCCAAAGTGCCGTCCTTCGCTGGAGCGCTGCCAGTCAAGCATTCAGGAGAACGCGCAGAACGAGTACAGGGATGAGCGAGAGCAGGTAAGCGCGTGACCGGACGGCCCGGCGAACGAGACGTGTTCGAGGAAAAATGGAAAGAAATGCTAAGGGCAAGGCGAGATGCAAGCGAAGCTTTTAGCGACCCGCTTCAGAGGGAAGCTGAGACGAAGCCACTTTGGCGTCGCCGTGAGGGAGCCTCCTGTGAACCCGCCCCGTGCACGCCAACGGCATCTCCAGGGCGTTCGAGACTGTTCCAGTTTCCGCTTCGTTCACCTATTTCCGCGAGATTCCTCGCTGGTGCCCTCACGTCGATTCAAAAAATTTCATAGCTGCGAGGTTGGAACAGCAATTTCAAAAGAGGATCGGTCGCCCGCTCGGCTGCTTGCCACGTGCGGGAACCATCGAGTTCCCTTCGAATTGCTCCATGCTCTAGATTCACTCTTGAACTCCTCTTGTCTTTCCAGTGTTTTTCATTTCTCCGATATCGACTGCCAACACGGCGTTGATGCACAACATGCCGCGCACTTATCGGAGGCGGCCCTCCGAAGACACCAAGGAATAAAACCGCCAGCAAGGGATCCGGAGCATACCGAACGCTGCCGAACATGATGAACCTGAGTCAACACGTCGAATTTGTTCAATCTCCTCGAGTAAATATTTTTGCAGGGTCTCCGACAGGGAGACGTTCAAAGGCACCGACACCGACCCTTCTCGCAGCGTATCAATCGTCGCTCTAGATCACTCGTCAGAATTACGAAGCCCTCAAAACGAGATCCCATACCGATCCTCTCAGATCTCTGTGGATCCTCCACCCTCAGGCATTGAGCTCAATAATTCGATCTGCTTCGAACTCCTGTGGAATTCCGGAGATATTCTGATTCTTGCATCTCATAGAAGTGTATCTTAGGGGATATATCGATCGTGAACTGTGTGCGGAGTATACGAGATATCTGAGCCAGCAGCTGCGGTGCGAAGACATCGGAGATCGGAGCCTTGCGGCTCTCCATCACAATCTTATACATCATCCCATTGCCTTGTTTCCGAGAGCCAGGCCCCGTGGAAGTCCTCGCGCGGAGGATTGCTTTTTCTCGGCATCCAGCCTCAGGGAAGTATTCCATACCTCCGATTGAGGCTCAGAGGGCTTTGTCGCAGATTGTAAAGCTGAGCGCGGGATTCGGGAAACAATCTGCCCGCGGCTGTATAGGAGCAAGCTGTATCGACTCTTCATTCCTCCCGGCACACCCCACCGGACTCATCGTGGATTAGAGAGGATTTGCTCGTCACGATCCGCGAGACGGCAAGATGGAACTAAGAACAGACAACTCTCCGAAAGGGATCCGCTATATTTTCTGAGGGCAGAATGGGCCTCAGGGGACGCATCCTAATGATGGCACTGTTTACCGATAACCTGAGCGTACTTGACAGTCTGTGCCGTATCGTTGTCTTTCCTTTAATGACTGCCCGTCAGTCCTAAGCCCTGAGGACCAGCGCGAACAATATCCGCAAGCACGGGTGGCCGGCAACCTCGAGGAAGAACGGATCGAGGTCGGAGCGGAAGCTGCTCGAGGTCGAGACGAGGAGTCGGGCTGATAAGTTCAGCCTGTCCTCGCAAGTCACTCGTGATTCGTGATCCGAGCAGCGATTCGCCGGAAGATGTCGAGTAGCAACATCGCCATGGCCGCATGCTCAGCAGTGTGTGGCGCCTGGCTTGAATGCGGAGTCTTCGCTCCCCTGGTCCAACAAGTTGCTCTAAAGGATCGCTAATTGATAGCTCGAGGGTTCTCGACTGGTAAACATCAGCGCCTCTATTCTCTCACATCGGGAGGTCACCTAGCCTGGAGACGAGCCGAGAAATCATCCTGAGGAGCTGTTAAACTTCTCCACCACAGGCTTCGTCAGTCCTTCTGGAAACAATCTCGACGAATTGCTTCGGGGCATGCCGCGCAGTCAGAGCATCGGGAATCGGAGATTAAATTCCAACCTGGAGGAGGACAAGGGGGAGCGGGACCAGGCACCGAGCTATTTGGAAAATAAACAACGGATTCTTGTTAAGCAACAAGCGCTCCCGCTCCGAAAAGTCTTTCTCGATAGCGGCTTTTGCTCCGCCTCAAGCAGGATCCGTATTTTCGGGCTGCTCTTCGGGAGTCAGTGCGGTTGGTGAGACTGAAATGATGTTTTTTCTCCGCCCGAACAGCCTCCGCGGGAAGCCAGCATCCCGGTGGCATTCTCCCTATGTACACATTTTTATCTCCGGGGCCGGATCAGTGCAAAGGGTTGGGGAATCTGCTAAGGGCGTATCTGTGTTCCACCAAGCTAATGAACCGGACGTCCCGGGAACTAATCAAGTTTCTGTTATTTGCGACTCCAATTTCCAAGGCATGGATTTCTATGTTGGGTTAGCCATGGGACATTGCGACATCGGCAACCGTGGGCTTGAGGAGGAGCATCACAAGGGGCGGAAGTTTCGCTGGAGCGATAAAAAAAAGTAACTTCGTTCGAAGGATCGCACCGATTTCATCTGTGAAAAGTACAGCTTCCTCCTTACCCGGATGATTTTTCTCTTCTTGACGATACCACAGACCAGCTTCTGTTGCTGCTGTTTCTCCCGCCGTCCCACATTTCTGTTTTCTTCTCTTGTCGTGCCCGAGTCTCCCGTTCAAGCGCTGACTTGTGTTATTATTTGCTCAAGAAGGACATCGGACCCGTTCAACGGAAAGTCAACTCGCCAAATCAGCAGGGTTCGGAAGGCCGCCGAAGAACCCGGTGAGATGGATCAGAGCGCTGTCTACCTCGCGCTCCCCTCTTGACCGCTCCAATGGAATCCACTACAAACATCGTCTCTCCCAACTAGAGTGTTCTCGATGTTTGCCGTCGAGAATTGAACGAAAGCCAGTCGGCGAAAATAGAGTTAAGAGACTCTTCACAATGGATTGTACACTTGTTGCTCACACTTGTCAGAGGCTTTCCCGGCGGCCAAATGACAAGCAATTGAGCCCGGTACCAAATTAAATTAACAACACAATCGAGAAGATAGGGAAACGATTCTCAGACCCAGGGGAACGATCGAGGTGTGCAGCGAACGTATGACGAATGGAGATGAATGGATTGAGACT
Organism: Galendromus occidentalis; assembly: GCF_000255335.2. Lineage (NCBI taxonomy): Eukaryota > Metazoa > Arthropoda > Arachnida > Mesostigmata > Phytoseiidae > Galendromus > Galendromus occidentalis. The sequence goes on from NW_003803389.1 coordinate 337,472, forward strand.
TGGACCGCGACGACGGCATTAATCAAAGTAGTAATTATTGCGGCCACCGATGGATCTGACCCGGTGACAGATACAGTAGTTCGGATGGCCCACCGCAAGGCTCAATCACGCTCAGCTGATTCGACACCTTCCCAAGCATCGAAACATTTTCCTGATTCCTTGGGCAAGCTGACAAATACGCTGCGCCGCTTTGATGAACTTCAGATGTTCGCGGCTCGATCAGCGGAGCGGTCGGCGAGTCCTTAGGACCGTTCACGTCCTCCATTCTGAGCCGCGATCGATTTGCTCGAGAATGTTGTCAGACGACAGGAAAGCCATCGCAGCAGAGCCAAACCATTGACGGCATCCGAGGACTGCATCGTGTAGAAGATGGAGCTCACGGACGCAGGCCAGCAGGAACTGTCCGCTCGCCCCGTAAAAGTCCGATCCATCGACATGGAACGATATTCCCTTCACAATGCGGATTCTATTTTCTCGCCGATTTATATTGACTTCCCGTACGCGCTCGACCGTGCGTCTTCTTACGACTCGGACATTATCACCCTACAACGACGTACTTTGGAAGCAGTTGAGCAGCATTTTTAGGAATCATTGATGACAGACAGACCAGCCTCCTGCCCCTCGGCGACTTCGGAAGCATCCAAGGGACTAGATATATTGTTCAAACAATTTTTCCCTCGGCAAACTATCCTCCCTCTTCGTCAGTGGCGGCCGTTCGGGAAGCCCGTTGTCGGGTGATTCGAAGAAATAGTGGGTCGAGTCCGCCGGGCAATTTAGACCAGATGTATCATACCTCGCTTCCGAAAATAGAAAGTAATGACGATAGAATCGGAAATCGAGGAGATTCGCGGATCAGGAAAGATTGTCCAAAACAAACGATTCCTTCGTCATTCGATTCTTGTCGACAGAAGAGCGAAATGCTGAACCGTCGGAGTTCGCGATCGCGGTACCGCACCGCGGCTCCTTTCGCAGATAGGTTTCACCGAGAGGCCCGGAGGTTCGCGATAGGATGCTCAGAAACGAATCGTTCCGATTGCAGGAGCTCCGGGAGAATCGAAAGAATTTCGATGAGTACTCTCATGATCGCGGCTAGTACGCCTCTAGACTTACGAATCACCCAAGGAGCGCTTCGGATAGAACTTCGTCGCTCGCGGGTCGAGTCTACACGGAATCGTGTTTTCTAGTTTGCACGGCGCAATCGGAAACCTCTCTGAATGAGATGTTCAAAGCCTCCGCAGGCTTTCGTCGAGCTGAAAGAACGTCATTCAAGGACTGACGAGCGCTAAAAGCTCCAGTTCTCTAGGCTCTAGGGGACCGTCTCCCAAGCTGCCGTAATCTTCCATCACTCACCTTTCCTAGAAGCTTGAAAAGAGTCCGATCTTTCTATGTGTTCTACTCTAGTCAGTAAACGATCTGAGGTCGGGGTATAGCGTTCTCCTGGCTCAGCCAATCCATGGGTATTGATTCTTTCAACGGCGCTGTTGAACGCCATTTCTACGATATCTTCACCCGCCTCGAGAAGTCCGCCTGGAAAACAAGAGTAGACGCGTCATGTAAGAGGAAATCAACCAGAGACCAGCAGAGCCTCGAGAAGGCGGGAGAATATTTTCGCTACCTCACTCCAGTGCCCTTGTATGTCTCGGGCTCGGAAACTTCCCTTACTGCTCCGGATGGAAGAAAGATCTGCTCGGAATACATACTGCCTAACGCCTCGGGAAGAAAAACTCCCTGACGTCGGATAATTAATCGTTTGCGAGTTCGTCGTTTCCAGGCGACTTTCCGTCGGTGTCGGAGGGTCGCATAAATTTCGATGGAGCTGCTCGCGAAACCATAGTTGCCCGGCACCGAATCTTGAATATGTTTCCCCCGACAGCCCGGCAAGCGAACGGCTGTTTGAGCGCTCATTTCCTTTTCGGTCGCAGCAAACCGAACTCTTATCCGTTTGTCATCATTTTGTAGATTGGATGGAGTGCGCTTTTCGCGTTGTGCGTATTGGACCCCTTCCGAGCGCTGCCGTCGCTAACGGGGGATCGAATACATATGTAGGTGATGTACTTGCTCCCGATGATTTGCTGTCGGAGCCCTCGGTCAATCATATTAATGCGTTTACCTTCTCAGCTCATCCGCTGGCTCTCGGCTCTCGGATGTTGATCGTATGGCGGCCCACGAATACGTTCGTTATCAGCACGAAAATGTATCCGCATATGAGTTGGACCTCCTTCTTCCAGGGACGTAAGCGAACCGAGAGGTGGACAAACGCATTCCTTGGGGACTGGGCATCATGGTAGTCTGGTGAATCTGGTCGCTTATCTACCCCGACATTTCCGAGGAGTTGGCGAGCCGTTGAGCGACGATTGTCGACCACGAGTAGGTAGATTAGTGCACAGGGCAGCGAGGAACATCTCGTTTTAGCACCAGTGCTCTGAATCCCACATGACTATCGAATTTCCTTGTCTCGCTCTGGCTCCACCTCCCTAGATTGACTCACAGCATTGCTTCGGGCCAGAATCGCTCTCGTCCGACCGTTGGTGGAGCAGAGCCGCCCGGGGAAGAGTTTCGCGCCGCTTGTTGGGGCCGATCGTGTTGGAGTAAATCGACGAGCCCAGGAACCCTGCCTTTCCAGAACGTGTTGAATCATGACGAGAGTTCCCCCACGGTCATAAATTCTGCACCACGTATCTACAACCCTAGTCTGACGATAACGGGTGATGATATCCCCAAGTCGTAAAGCGGGATCATAAATTTCGCTCAAGCGTTGGCACTCATAGAATAGTAAGCCGCCGTCACTCGCACCATAAACTCGAATGCGAATTCGTAGGTCAACCGAGGGCGGACAGACAGTAGCCGGTCCGCGCTCCTGGCCTTCCTGGATGTGGGAGAAGCCCTGCGGCCATTAGGACATTCTTCTAGCTAGGCTCTGTTTCCTAATCCTCTCATGCTCGTCTCCGTGCCTGGACTCACTATGCGGAATAACGAATGTTGGGCAAGGTCTCAGAGCTATTCCGTGATTGCCAACATTTTTCTCGACGTCCCTCGTATCCTGGGCGATTTTCTCGGTGCCTTCGCCGGGCCGGCCCCCGACTGTTCGCTCTCAAGCTTGTCCCCAGAAAGGCTTCGACGATGAAGCGGTGTTTCTCTCTATCGGACCATTCGGCTGGCTTGCCGTCACCTAGCTGTCGGATCTGGCGTGGGATGCGGGCGGACTTGATTCCGCTTGTAGCGCCATTCAGCCCATTGGGACGCTCGACGGCGCGGGAGTCAGAAGAAGAAACCAATCAAGCAATTGAGCGAAGCTCGTCTTCATGTTCCCATCGAGGGTCGTCGCCTAACCATAAACATGTTCCCATTTCTGCTCTTCGAACGTTCAAGAGCCAATTTACTGCGGCTGCAGCCGGCTCCGTGGGCCGTAAAAGTGAAGCCGCACTGCCTTCCGCGGACCAAGCATCTGACTGACGCAGCTTGCACGGCGTATGCGAGTATTTAGCTGCCAACAAGTAGTGTTCTCTGCTTTTTATTGAGGGAGCGAAATCTGGCCGCATTTTGTAGGCTGCAGTCTACTATAATCGCGTTCCAGTTTTCGTTGGGACCACGTCAGTGAAACGTGATCCGAGTGAAGAGTGAACCACGTCCCACGAAGGATAAGACACTGCATCTACGGGGAGTTGATTAGGATGGAATCGTGTTTATATTTCGGGGCAGATCCGAGGCGCCAATCAGCGAAGGAAATCGCGAGGCCAGACGGATTTAGGTTTGACGTTGCCGACTGGGAAACGCCCCGCCGTGAGTTCGCTCTAGCGGAAGCGGCGAACCATGTTCCCCGTTCTGATACGTTATATTTTCCCTCATTTCGCCGTGGATGATACCGGAGGAGGAACCTCGACGTCATCCGTCTCCGATTTCTCTAGGAAGCCGCTCTTCCATCTGCTATCGGTCACGACCGCTGCTCGGGCCACGCGTTCCCGCACCGCTGCTCGCAGAGACCCCCCATCCGGGCGACGGGACCGAGGTCGGAGACGAAGCCGGCCGTGTTGGGGTCACGATCAGATTTCTTTGATGAATCATCCGTGGGCTCCGGGGCTCCGATATTCAAACAGATCGGGCCCGAACGCCCTCGTGGCGCACGAGCTGAGGGTGACGAGGAGGACGCTACGGCTTGTGCGTCGCGGGAGACAGACATGCCACGATGGCGAAATTATGCGATTCCTCTTATCTGCTCATTTCGTTACAGCCCGAGGCCTACAGCAGGCCGTGCCGCGCCCCCGGCAGGCACGTCATCGAAGCGCTGCGTCTCTTTATCGTCTCCGTTACGAAGGTCAAAGTTTTCGCGGACGAAACAACACGCAGTGCTGGCCGACTAGTGGGCTCGGTTTTCCGTCGACTCCTTCTCTAGCCCGTCATCTGCATCTAATCATACAGGTCACGTTACGCTCCAGCTCACAAATTACATTTTTCCATTCTCCCACTTCTGCTCGCCCGCTTGTTTCCGGACCACGATACGCAAAAATGACCGAAGCCTGTGAAGCCACGTGGAACACCCGCCGAGAATCAACAACTTTGCACTTCCGGATCCGCTTGCCACTTTCGAGGTTGGCCCGTGGTCGGGCCCTCAGCCCGCGAGGGAAACTGTGACTGAGACTGCTGGTCTCTCAGAAGCAGCTGCATGGCCGCACAAGGTGCAGGTGGATCATTTCCTCCCTGACGCGATGGCTGTCGCGGCTGCGTTTCCGACCCCGGAGCTCCGGTGCCGTCCTCGCTACCGCTTTGTCGGTCCCTCATTTGCTTTGCCGTTGTTGTTCTAACTCGTGATGACATTGTCCGTGCATATCCATTGCCTAATGCAGAAGCACTTAGTCATTTCGGTTGGCTTAGTGGTGTACTTACGGGGGGAATGAGAGAGGAAGAGCGCGGAGGGGACCGACTGGATGCGGACCGTGGAGCCGGTGCGACGTGAGAGTCGCAGTCAGACAAGCTGACCCCAACTCGGATAGGAGCGAGCCTTCTTCTCGAGATTCTTATGGATATCTACGCGACACGTCCGCTGCCTGGCTCGGACGCGGTGAACGTGTTGACGTGTTTATATACGCTCGACGGAACTCACTTCTATCCCGTCGTTATGCGTAGGATCTTTTTCATCGCTCGCTGACTTTGTTCCGCGATCTGGTTGGGCGTGCGGGTGTAAACATGCCGGCACGCTAGCCCGTGCTCGGCCGAGGAGTTATATGGATTGAAACATGTAACGACCACCCGTCTGGTTTTCATCTGGAACAGCGGCAGCAGCACGCTGCTGTATCGACACGCTTATCGGAGCCCGGGCCGACAACTGGAGGAGATGGGCTGCTGAACATGGAGCGACCTGCGCAAGCGTACAAACGTACGAAGGCAGCTGCCGCGCCAACGAGAGCGAGGGACTTTCTCTGGAGTTTCAATAAAGATGTTCGCCGCCTTGGAGCAGCGAACCACCAGCGCCTCTAAGCGAATCCCTCGGTAAAGACGGGCTTTGTGGTCGGCATGCGGATTGCGGAAGACCACCGAGGAATCAAGGCGCGCGCGAGCGAGCGAACACATGGGATGAACCTCATGCAGAAGCAGCAGCAGCACGCTTCTCTCAGCGCGGAGGTGGCTCAAGCGGCATCCGGTCGGTCTACATCCGGCACGGAAGCAACTTTTGATAGGACGCGACGAGCTGCTACGCATTCAGGCTTTCCCCTTCTCCGCCCATGGTCTCGGCCTTTTACGCGGTGGCCGTCGTCGTTGTTGTCGTTCAGGTGCGCCGGCTTTTCATGAGTCGGAGGCGACTCCCACAGCACGCTTGACCACCTAGATCCGGGAGCTAAGCGAATGGAATCGTCAATGCGAAAGCCGGGAAGTCTCCCGACGACTATTCCCGTCGTTTTTCTCGAGGGCTCGAGCTCACAGGCCGCTTTTCCGTACCTGCCACCGACTCTTCAAGCGAGACTGCTCGCCCCGGAGCGGACGTTTTTGTGCGAGTCCCGACAAGACTTAATCACGTAACTGTGACAGATTAAAAACGTTAGCCGTTCAATCTCGTACCCCGCAACTTGGTATACCGTCGGATGATATCGAACTCGACTCTGCTGTCGATTCCCTCTGCGCCTTTCAGTTGGAGCTCGGCGCGAAGGCGGACGGAACCCCGTTATTCATCGATCATTGCGGAGTTCAATCAGCACGTGTAATGGGAATTGATGAAGCAGTGATCTATTAACATCATCGGCTTCTCGGTTTACTCGTAGCACGTTGAGACAAATCGTCCAGACGCTGAGAAAGTGGCCGGAGTCAGCAGTGGGCCGTTTGGCACAATACTAGTGACGAGAACGACATCTCCGAAATTGTCCAGGCCGGTCGCCGCAAGCGCCATTAAGCGTGGTAAGTTGTTTTTCGTCTCGGCTTGCTGAGGCTCTGTGAGTATTTCCTGGAAGCTGGACACGCCACGTCCGACCCCTTGCCCGGACCCCGGCACCAGATCCCTCGAACATATCACCGAGTCCAGCGACGCGGAGTGACAAAACAGCAGTCAGTCCACGCAGCCGCACGTCGGCGGACAACGACGCGAGATAGTAATGTTTTGAGTTCGCTGAATCACCCAGCCGGCTCGGTCGACCACGCTCGCAAGACTCGCCATCCCGGAGCTGCCGTGCTCCGATCGTTGACGGCCGTCTGCTTAACAATCTTTTCTTTCTTCCGGGGAAAGCAGATCGTGTTTTTCTGCGGCCTCCATTCTAAAAGCAGTCTTCGCGCCTCAATTCGTCTTCCTCTCCGTCTTATTTTCCCTCCGTCAGGAGCCGTGTCCTCAGGTGTAAACTCTCACAGGTGTCGAGCGCACATGAGCAAGACCGGTTTGCGAGCGCGCCGCCGGCGAGGAGAGCGTCCCCGAACAACCAGAAATCATATTCAATACTCGTGCCCTCGCAATTCATGCTTGAAACTTCGTGGAAACTTCAAAACTCTCGGCAGCCGAGCTCAATGTTTGGAAATCCGCAGAGTTTTCCGTCGGAATTAGTTCCTTGGCACGGTCAGATCCGCGGATTAGTTAAGGCAAACGCCTGTGATCATGAGACAGATCATTAATTCCAGATTCATCCTAGCTCATCTATTACATCGAAGTTCTCTCGACTAAGGCGACGACTACTCGAGTCGCCAAGAGTAGACAATTTCCACTCCACGCCGTCTCCCCTCTGAGCTAGCCCGATGTGGATGCAAGAGGGGTTCCCATTAACAGAGTCTCTCGAGCTCTTGTGTTTCGCAGCAGACCGTACTCCAACACCTGCTCTGTGCCGCTGAGTGGGCGGAAAAAACTTTGAATCGAATAATGGGATCGTTCCGACTCCTATCCTGCCAGGTCTCTTCGCTTTGTAAATGTGTCCCCGGATTCTCTCACTCAGACCCCAGACGATGTGATACTTTGTAGGCGGCAGAGAACAGTCACGGCTAGAGATGAATGATGTTCTACTCGAGAGGAAAGGGAACGCGACCTCTAAGAAAGAGAAATTGAGCAAAGATCCGCACGACCGCGGAGAGAGTCGAGGAACTCAGGCGGGGTCCCCGCTCCGGCAGGGATCGGAACAGCCACAAGGGAGGAGAGGGGGACAAATCCGAATTACCTAGATGGAAGCCTTGGATCTCTGAATTGTCGGATATGACATCGCAGTTCTCACGGGGTGGAGAGGGAAAGAATTTGAGGTAGAAAAAGATTAGGAGGAAATTGGAACAGGGGGCCGGGGTGTGTCTGGCAAGTTGGATAACAACGACTGAACACTTCCCAGAAGAGTGCAGACGAACCACGTCAAGCCTTCACAAGGTCGACACGCGGATGAGGGAGCAAGTCTTGAGAAACTAGGGGGGAAAAGACTCAAGCCAGCTCGCAGGAGTACCTAAGTTCACCGCAAAGACGAGCACCAAGACCGCGCGAAGGGATATTCAAATCGGAGCACTCGCACAACTGGGCTCGTTCGAAGATCGAGACGACGCACTCACTGCGGGAGCAGGATTCGTACTCGACGAACGGATTCACGTCGATGCGAACACGCTCACCCAGCCGTCAAATCAGTCGAGTCTAGCTGCTCCAGGCGAAGCTTCGTTTGGAAGAGCATCCGAGAGTCTATCATTATTTCTGAGCTTGGTGGCAATTTGGTCGTTGTCGGTGGCTAGCCCGCAGACCGCGCATCAGACTCGCGCGTTCTCCGATCTCTCGGCCCCCCGCCGAGAGACGTTCGATTCAAGTGACTCCCAAGACCGTCTCCGTGTTTTGGTTCCCCGTGGAAAGAATCGAGGCGAGCGATTCCACGGAAACAATTTCTTTACAACAACGACGAGGACGACCGTCCAACCATTCGCCTTCGCAATGATTTTCGCCGATGGCTGCTGCTGAGAATGTATTTTCTGCTTCTCCGCTAGACTTTTCGCGGATGCCGTGAATCAGCAATGCAATGCCTTCGGAGCCCGTGACTCAAAGCTCAGAATGGCGCGGAGGAAGAGGGGAACCCAGCTGTACTCGGGAGCGAATCGCTTGCATAAATTGACGAGAAGCTCCGGAGGATACCTCTTCAAAGGGAACCGATGCTGTTCTCGAGCTTGCCGAAAAATTGATTCGACAGATGGCCAGTCAGGGAATCTACTGATCGGGTCTGGAACAGGATCCGGGTACGTCTTGTGCCAGTCATCGGATGTAAACTCGTAGATTGGCAGCTTGTCACCCGATGCCGGACGAGGATTGGGAGCTCGACAGGCTTTGCTCTACCTTCAAGCTGTCACTGGCTTGTTTGGCTTCTGTCGACGCAGAGACCATTCAATCAGATATTCTGTTCCACTGGGAGCTGATCGACCGCCGCTGCTGCTGCTCCCGGTGAATAATCGCGATGATGCGGAGCTTGGATTCCATGCGAACGACTCAACAAGGCCCGATTAAGAGTCGAGTTCCCGAGGCAACCGTTCCACGGACGAACGCAGGGAATTCGCCCGGCGGTCGCCGAAGCGGCCGGGAAACGCGACACAATATTCCTTTGCGAAGTTTCTCGCGTAGTGTAGCAGACACGCTGCTGACTCAAAGATGAGCTCCTCTCATGCGTTCGTTCGTCATTCATGAAGGCATATCACCATCATCGCGTTTTTGGCTCGCAAGACGCTGCAAGCGCGGATGAATAGATTAGAAGTTCCTTCTTCTTTGCTGGAGATCTAAAGAGACTCCTCGGCGGGAATCCATCCGGGATGAACGCAAGAATGGATTTCGCGAAAACGCTGCAGGGACCTCACAAAACGAAATTACATATTTTCGAAAAACGGGGAGAAGGAGGCACAAGGGAAAGGCGAACGAACTTTTTCCATACATGGAATCGTTCTCTCCCATCTGAGTTTTCTCGCATGTTCAAACCTGCATACACGAGACGAGCTCGCGCAGATGTGTGTTTTCGGCAATACGATCTCCTTACGACACGAGATACGCTTCCGACTCCCGAGGACCTTCTCTTTGGCTCTCTTGGGAAAACTCTCTGAGCGTTGAATTGAAGAGGAATGAAATGCGCCAGACAGGCCGCCCGGAGTAAAAGTAAGGGTGGAGGCAGAGCTCCCGGCGGCGTCGAATATCCAGGAATACTGTTCATTTCCGTGAGGGCTGTCTGCTAGACGACGGTGATGAACATCAGTCATTCGTCGGCACTTCATCTCACACACAATGTCCGAGCCACACCCACGTTCTCAGCTTCCCCAGTCGAACCGACTCTCCCAGCCGCCAGGAAAAGCGTGCCGTGAAGGTGCCCCAAAAAGATGCAACTCAGGCTTCGACGGGTGCTGAGTCGACCACGGGGATTCAGCGACTGGAAAATTTCGAGGGTCAAGAGACCTTTGAGTTCACGACATTCGCGGACGCACGCAAGAGGATCCTCCAACGAAGGATCGAGCCAAGCATCACGTCTAAGCATAGGCTGGCCGCTAGAGTACCGCCTGCTCGATTGGCCCCTATGCCTCCTCCGACGATCGAGCTCTATAGAACGATGTCACGATTTCAGAAGCTCTCTGCTCCGATCAATCATGATATAAGCCCGAAATCGATTTCGTTCGTGGCTCCAGGTATATATTCGGAGAAGAAATTAAGGAAGGCATTCCGATATGCTTGATAGTATTAATTCGTCTCGCGAGAGTTCGACAATGAAGCCCCGGAGATGGCTCAAAGCACCCCAAGTGATAGAAGCGGGACCGATCGAAGGAGAAAATCTCTGTCGCTCGGTCTGCCGGCCCGGGGATCTTCGCGCTTCGTATCAGTTCCCCAAGAAGAAGATCGAGATGCATTATTAACTCGTGATCCGGTGAAACTGAACGGGGAGGTCAGTGGATCACGTACAGGGCTTGCGGATGTCACGGCGATCAAGGATCATAACGTTATTGCAGTAGCCGAGCGGACACGTGCGCAGGCTCTCCCTCCGTTCGCACACACCGTCCATTCACTGCCACCACCGGCCTCCGTGGTGCCGCGATGACGCCATTCATTAGAGCCCTCATCACCTACACGCGGGCTTCCGCTTACATTCTTGTCATCCACGGAACCGAACGATCTGGACCTTTGAACTTTGACGTAGGCGCGATCTCCCGAATACGTGCATATTGAGGCCAAGCGAGAATATCTCGGCTTTTCATGAATACTCCGGATAGGAGAAGATTCCCGATATAGTTCCTCGTGCAACCTTCTTGGGAGATGTATCCGAAGTTTCCGGAAACTCTATCGGATTATGCCGATCGGATGTTCGCTTTTCATGGCTCGTTTGGGAACTCGATCTTCCTCCTTGTCCACTTTATTGCTGTTCGCATGCGGCGAAGCGGTTCTTGTTATGCTGCACGGAGATCTCCGTCGAGACAACAGCAGCTCCTGCACAAGCTATTGCGGGAAAAATTCGCACCAATATTCAGCGGAACAATAGACTCGAAAAGAGCTTCCGGCATGGGTCGCAGTGGTAAGGACGCGGCGTTCGTTCAGGCGGCTTTAAATCCGACAACTACCCATGTCGATATCCGTCGTGTCGCAAGGGAATGAGTTCGGTGACAATCAGTGCTTAGTTCGAGCTTCGGAGATGGACCCAAGGAGTGTTGTCCCGAATATGCCAAACGCAAGCCTATGCTTGATGGATGCGGCCCGGTACCGCAGAGGACGAGCCGGACACGATGTGAATCATTCATCTACGTATCATCTGGCGCAATTTGATCTAGCGAACAGCACTCGATCTCTCTGTCGTCTCTCGGAAACTGACAGCTCCGCGAAACAACTCGATTCCGCGCGCGCATAAACAATGTCTATGTAGACGTATTACCGCCGATGCACGCTGTCGTCACCGGCAGCGACCTCTGCGGTGAGGGTTCCCGCTGTCACAGCCAATGGAAGGGCTACCAAATGCACGCCTACGACTGAGGCTATGGCCACGGGAGCAATTTTTTCCACGGCATGAAATTTTCTTCCACATCGGATATGATAAGTGTTGCGGACCTTGCTCGTAATCACATCCGGGCCGTCGATATCTGTTGCAGATGCTGCTTCTTTTGCTGCTGCCCTCCATCAGAAGCAATGGCCATTGTTGTAGCTATCACTGTCGTCCATGAATAGATGCTACGATAAGCTTTATTAATATGCGGCTATAGAATATGTTTATCGTCTTTCATTCGGAGCTATGGGCTCCGTGGGCATTCCTCACGGAACGCATCGCCGTAAACACGTACGTCGGAACAGAGCCCCACGCTGGTTCGACCTGGATGGGCAGCGGATAGGGACATCACCAGCGATCATCGATGAATTTTTCACCCGTCACCTAGATACGGGATCAAGCGATGACTCGGCCATCGCTTCGGAGCGCTGGCGGGAACTCGACAAATGAGGGTCCCGTGTAGATGTTCAGGGAAGCTTCGTTGTGCTCGGGGTCGAAGCCTGAGCCGCCTGTCGAAGCGGAACGGGCTACTGGCTTTATCGCTCGGAGCTCCGAGGAACGTTTTATGATATAGGGTCTGCAAGGCCTAATTTCTCCGGGACTTTGATCTTCGTACAGCTAGGCCATGCCGAGGCCAAGTGAGATATCGGACAAGAAAGAGTCTTAGTCACTGGCGTAAGCGGCGTACTATCAACAATCTCCGCACGGCGTTCTAATCCACCAAGACCGATAATAATAATCGGAGTCTAATCTAAGGAGTCTCTAGAAACGGTCCAACAGATAACATCGGGGGCTCTCTCGATAGCCGCGCACGAGGATATTTGTGATGGAATCGAATCCAGCGAGACAATATACCGCTCGGCCGAGTCGGAACAATTCCTCACGGCGACGGTCCGCTCACAGAACATCGAGCTACGAAAGTACAGCACAATAAGTAGCTTCTTACGGATGGGGTGATATCGAGAGAGGAGAAAATGAGCCCAAGCTGCACCTTCCTCCTGGCTCATCGAATTATTATCTGAGATCTTTTTTGCTCGCTTCCTCTCGGCAAGTGTGCTCGTGAGAGCGTAGACCTAAAACTCGGCTCTCTGTAGGAGATCTCTCCCATGTGTCCGTCGTTATTATCGGTCTCCGTTGAGAGGAGGAAAGCATGGGGAAGAAGTGATGACGGGAATTGGAGGGTTCTGAGATGCGTGCTCGACGGACCTCTTCGCCCAGAGAAAGGTGACCGATTTGACGGCCGGTAGCTGTAGTACTTCACTCAGCAGTTGGCTCACGTAAAGCCTCAAAATATGTTCCCGTCAGCAGAATAGATCTCTTCATCATCTTCTTCCCGTTCCCTTGCTTGAAATTTGTTCCACAGCGCCTGATGGACCTTGGAACTGTCCGATTTTTTCCTTTTATTTTCTGCACCCTTTCCGCTGCCCGAACCGAAACGAAAAAACCATATCTCTTAGAAGATGCCGGTTGTATTCGTATACGGGAGAGTACTCCGCCGGTCGCTCGAGACTTCCGTTACCCCCATCGGATGGAAATTTCCCTCGGCGTCAGATAAACGGCCTGCCGAGCTGATGTCTGCCATTGCTCAAGAAACGCGGCTCAGGGCTCGATTCGAATTCTCCTGGAGAACTTGCGACGATGAGCAAGAATCCAGAAGGATCGGAGCTCTCACGCGGGACATTCTTCCGTTTCTCGAGTCGGCATATACTTCGCTGACTTCAGTTTTCCTTCCGCAGATTCGAATCAAATATGATGCCAGCGTATGCCTGCCTTCGAGGCGAACCGTCCTCAGAGCGCCACCTAACTCGTGCTAATCCACCCATGAAAAGGGCAGAAAGCGCTCAGACTGAGAATCTTCTGCTCGGTTGCCCGTCAGCAGCCGGATACGGCACGCGGACCTCCACGCCGACGTTCCGCGTGAGACGTAGCAGAGCACTCTCAAAATCCACTGAGGCGAGAGAATGTCACCGAATGGAACACTGGTAGACTCTGCAAGAGAATCAACGGAAACCCCGACACTCGAATCAAGCGCGCTCCGAGGCGATTCTTTTCCCCATTCTTGATCGAAACCGAGCGCCAGGATCCACCGAGGGATCGTAATGCACCGGACCGAAAGCATCGGCACGCGGCTGAACGTTCAGTGTGGTGAACTCAGGCAGACATACAGACAGACGGTGAAGGCTATTCTGGATACTAAGAGCAGTTCCTCGCTCGCTCGGAGTATCCCATGCTGCGAGGAAGGGAATCGATTATTATCTCTGACCCGGGCTATAAATTCGTGACGGAGAATTCGTGTTTCCAATAAAGACCCAAGTCATCTCCACCTGCGACAGCGACATGAGGACCAGAAGGAGAACGCGGAACGAGAAAGAACGACTCTGCAGAGGCCATCAATCCGTTCGGAAACAGCAAAAGAAAACGCATCGCACCGAAAAGAGGCTTGGCGCGTCCGACGCTAGCCTCGTTCCTCGACGGCGAACACCCGTCGATGAAAACCAAAACCGAAAGCTTGTCCGGAACACGTGTCGAGCAGCGAGGTGAGGCGGGGGCGAGAAATCAAGAGAGTTCGTAGTCGCCGGCGCCGCTGCCTCCAGGCAACAATGTCATCTTCATTCACGATAAGGAATGAATGAAAAGAGAAGAAATAAGAGGGACCGATGCGGAAGGATGCGAATACTCGGCAAGCATTCCGTCGGGAACCCGGCGTTGCTGCGCGAGGATGAACCTCCAGACTGAGAGAGTCGGAACGCTCGATTGTCTGAAGCCGAGCTTCGAGCCGCTGAAGAATTCAGAGGACTTTATTTTTAATGAGGTGGCGTGTCTCGCTGAGCCGCTCCACCGACTAGGCATCCGCCTCAGAGTGAGCATTTGAATGAAGACGCAGTCCGACGCTCAACTTCAATGATCGATTGAGCATCGCGAGGAATAGACGGCGATCCCGTCGATTCGGTGAGCGATCCCGTGACTGGAGGAGAGAGAGGCTTGCAACTCGCAATACCCTGGGGTACAGGTACAGATGCTGAGAACCTCTCGGGACGGCAAATCGCTCTCGAGGTGTTGCCAAGTTGATTCTCGGCCCACCGCTTGTCAGAGAGGAGCCAGCGGCACCGGAATGTCACGGGACTTGTCGATCAGGCGATCGGAAACGAACGTGCACGCTTGGAGAATTATGGTAAAATTTCAAAACCTTGAAGATGTTGATGTTCGACTCGACCGTATAACTTTTACAGAGATCTGGCAGCAACGCGAGATCGTCGAACATTCGCTTGATGCTGGAGTTTTTATGACCTGATCATTGGTTCGTTTCGTTGCCGGCAGACTTATGGGAAGCCGTAAACTGGCGCACAACGCGATCAGGAAACAGACAGGAAATACCGATAAATACGAGTTCGGCCTATCTCCGCCGTTATTATGCCATCCTATTGAATGGTGGACCGTCGCGGGACTGGGCCAAATGGTCAACGTATCCAATGCAGCCCTGGCTCACGTGATCCCTGCGTTCCACAAATTCAATGAAAACTATTCTGACCTTTCTAGAGTCAGGCTTAAGAGAGAACAGAGACAAAAGCTGGTCTGCTACTAATGGTTTTCCGAGCAATTGAACGTTTCAACTTGAAACCCTCAATTCTCTGGAAACCTCCAACATACGCCCTCCACTCGTAACTCTGATGAAGCCCCCATGCAGTGAACTATTAAATTCAGCTCGGCTTGGTGAGTCGAAGCTACTCGAGCGGTCGTCGATATTACGATGAGGGTTCCTGTCAGGCTTCCCGTGGGAGTTGCCGTGAGAACTCCTGGCAGGGTTCCCATCGGGTTCTCCGTCAGGTTCTCCGTGAGGATTCCCGTCAGGGTTTCCGTCAGGATCCCCGTCAGGGTTTCCGTCAGAATTTCCGTCAGGGTTTCCGTCAGGATTCCCGTCAGGGTTTCCGTGAAGATTTCCGCCAGGGTTCCCGTGAGGATTCTCACGAGGATTCCCGTCAGGGTCTCCGTCAGAATTCCCGTCAGGGTTCCCAATAGGATTTCCGTGAGGGTTTCCGTCGGCAGGGTCCATGTGGTCGAGAACTCGCAGGTACCGGCGTTATCGAACCGGGTCGATATGTTTTCTGGATCCCTCCCAAGAGGCAGAGTCCCGTGAGGGTGATACCGGGGACATTCAATTCCGGCCCAGTCGAAATTCGGTTCGCCCTCCCCCGTTGAATCTCCAGGAGGATATGACTCCCATGGAATTTCATGGAATCGGAAGCCGAGCAACGATATCTACATCCTCACAGGAAGGCATCGCCTGAACATGCAAGCGCCGACCCTGCAATCCCTGCTCGGGTTTCGGCTCTGGAGTATTGTTTGGGCTCGGTAATCAAGAGACCCAGGCTTTCCAGCAGTCGTTGTAGTGACCATCCAGTGAAAAACCACAAGCACCGTGTCGGTCTTGGTATCGCTGCCTGCCGGACTCATTCGCAGCCCTGCTTTCGCAGATCATTGCGACCAGGCGATCGAGGTTCGCGTACCGGACCACGGCAGAAAGATTTCCGGGGAGAGAAATTTGATATCAGAGCAAGTTGTACACTTCGGCGCATCGATCGGGAAGGTTTCGAGTCCCTACGACCTTGAGCTCCTTAATTGATAGGGCTTTCGATTGTGTCTCCGATTACACTCACTTCGGAGCTTCGATTTCGTGCTCTTTCGATGTTTCCGAGAAGAACAGTTGTTACGATTCCGGGCCGAGGCGGGGAACAACGACGAAACATCGATGGTAGCTAGGTAGAGCATTGCGTAAATTGCGATCTAGAAGCTCGGAGCCTCTGAAAGCGGAACAAGTGCTACGAGAAGTTCTCGTCAGGAGAAATAACCTGTCGGCATCGCGGCTAGATGCCAGGGTCCGCGCGTAACAAACGACGAGCACAACCTAGTAAATGAAGTGAGTGAGAAATCACGGATCAGACAGTTCGAGGCGGAATTTCCGTTCCGCTCTCTGAGAAAGGAATTCCTATCTGTCTCATGGACTCGTCTCACTGCTCCATGCGACAGTTTTATTGGCTGCTCGACAGCTCCGATAATTCGGCTCTTCTCGTTGGATGCGACACCCGGAGAAAAGTCCGCATGTTTACTCTTCAACAGATCAATTATCGCCCCCGACTACGGAGTAGTGGGTATTCCCATTGGGCTTATCCTTCTCTATTTCAACCAGGAGACCGGACCGAGATCTTGCTGGCGAGAACGGAACTCATTTTTTCGCTCCGTGGCGGAGTTGGTTTGATTTATGAAAGCGATAAATGTACCTACGATATCCATACTCTTCGTGAGAGTATTGAACCGAGCGTATTCAAGACAATCCAATCCATCATGCATTCTCGTATTGTGCCGCCGACTCTCCAAAGTACTGAGGAGGGAGATGACTGCTGCGAGGACCGAACTCGGTTCCGAGAGAGCGGAAATCCCAACTTCCGCGATGACAAAGAGAACGGATCGTGAGATGCCCGTCGGAACCAAAACTTGGCGGATAAGGGGACCGGCCTTGACCCGAGATCTTTTCTGAAGACAGTTGATGAGAGCTTTTTTCCCGGTCAGTGATCGCCTCGTAGGCCCCGTGACGACCTCGATGAGAAAAGAAAGAGACTCGGAGCGATGCCTCATTATAGATCAGTTTGGAGAGTACTCAACGATGAATCGCGCGATTAACAGTATAGGAAAACCTTTTTAGGACGAAAAACCAACTCGGAGGGATCGATGAAAGCCGCATCTCGGTATCGATATCAGAGATGAGCGTTGGCGCTTCCGCTTTCAGTCACGAGACGAGCACCGTCCGATGAATCCGCGTTCGCAAGACCTCCGATCAAACGCAAGTTGTGTTCCCCAAGCTAACCATTAGGCAAACGTGCCGATGAGCCGTTCAATTCATGGTTTGTCTCTTAGGGCGACGACGGCAATCGCACGGTCCCATCGACGACACCCCGACATTCTTTCATATCTCACTAGGGGATTTTCCTTTCAGCTATCTTCACCTTTTGTGCCCTGTGGAGCCATTGTTAGACCTTTACCTCTGTCCTCGGCGCTCTTTTGTATTTGCGCATTCCAGCAGAGGCAAAGACTTCTCAAAAGCGATGGTTCTGCTCGTGTTTATCGAAAACCCATCACGGAATTGTGTTTCAACAGGGGATACAGAATATCCACGAGCCTTGATCGGGAAAATGAAAATACGGATCCCGAATCATTTGACATTTCTGTGGAGCAGTCGCGATCTCGATCGGATCGGCTAGAATGCGCTGCTCCGCGTAGGTACTTGGATATTCCTGCGGTCGAGGGCATTGATGACCGACTGATAGTGATAGTAATTTGACTGTACCTCAAACTGGGGGAACAGCGTCGACGAAAAATCTCCGAAAGGGAAACTCGAGCATCGAGGAGTCGATCGTGTCCCGTTTCTCTGTGATTCGGGAAGTTTTTCAATGCGCTGCCGTCCTCAAGAGGTACAGCGGTCCCGGCGACACTGCGATGTTACAGTTGGTCCGAAGCAATATCTCCTTCTTATCGCCTGTGCCGCTTCGCCGAATTGAAGTTTTCGATTTCGGAAACAGTGAGGGAACATGTACGTATGGAGACTATTCCACTCGAGGATCACCGAGACTGAAGTCCTATGATCCTTCTCCGGTACATGGGATCTGGTCTCTCTCGCGCGGCAGGCGGAAAAACGAGGAAAAACCGGGAAAACTCGAGAACTGAAGCGTAAACTCCTCCGTGCGATTTCCGACCTCCGGACGAGACCTTACGACCATCGCGGACGACAGAAAACCGGCGACTGAAGACAATCGCGGATCTGACGAAAGTGTCCCATAACCCGCGAAAACCTTCTCTTCGGAGCTGCTCCGAAGCTTTGTTAATCAGCAGAGACATGCCGCAGGCTGCCATTGGGGGGACACCACATTGTATCAATGAAAAGCGCGGAATCACTTCTAGTCCATTTCTGACTCGGGACTGTCATAGCAGCATGACCGGAATTCGTGTTTCTAGCGTTTGCCTCAACATAAGACGTGTATCGTTCCGCGATAGGCTGCTTTCTGAACAACAGGTCCAATGGCGGAAGGGATGAGGGAACGATTTAGAGCCTGTTTTGATTGATCAGCCCCATAGCAGTGAAGGGGACCATGGGTTGGACGTGTTCGGTGCAGGAAAACCGACGGACACCGACAGATACAGATTGAGCGGCATTTTCATTGACTATTCCGTCAAGTTGTCTGACAGTCAACGTTAGGCTTGACACTCACCTATTTTGATGTCTGCGATAGCGACGCCTATAAAGGCGAGCACCAATACTGGCGCTGCTAGTCGCCTCATGGTACCTTGCGGCACGGCTGAGACGCGAAATGAGTCGCCTGGAGTGCACAGAAGTTAGAAACAAACTAAAAGGACTACATGTGCAGCCATTGCAAAAAGAGGGGAGGATGGGGCTACGAGAGGGCGCCGTGATCGACTCCTGAGCTAGCAGTTGTCCTGACAACAAGAAGGATACTCGACCGGAGCGCCACTGCCTGGAGTTTTGCGGAGCAGACCACGCGAGACTCCTTGTTTTTCGAGCCGAATTATTCAGTGCCCGAGCTCTGGTTCATGCCCATCGGAATGTCCTGAAGCCATGGCAGGTCCGCCTCGAAATGGGGACTGGGGCGACATCGGAGTTCTGCGAAAGCGCTTGATGAACACCGATTAGGCCTATCGAAACTCCAGGAGGATGACTTGAAGATGGAGATCAGGCTCCGCCCTGCTCCTGAAACCTCCGCCATCTTCCCGAGTTTTCCTGAATGGCACCCGGCGGGACACTTTGAACATGGGGATGCGCTAATAAGTTCCATTCTATCCGCTGTGAAAGAGACCCTCTCTGATACAACTTTCACTAGATGATGGCGATTGTATCGTAACACGAATGTCTCTGACAAGACCTGTCGTGTCCCTTCCCATTCCTCTGGGGATGAATTCATTCTCTATTGGCACTTCTCATGTCAAAAGGGGAAAGAAACACTTCTGAGTATTGATGGATCCATCTCCCTCGGAAATTCACCTCGATAGTCACAACGTCGCGGAGACGGAACGTTTTTGCGAGGTCAATGTTGGAACAAGATTACGTGCAATTCGTCAGCTCTTTTTTCATCCGAATGTTGTACGGTACCGCTTTTCACTGGGATAAACGCGGGGCATGCACGTCAGCGCTGATAATGCGCCGACGTGTTCGTCCGACGGTAATGACTAATGACGTTTCCTGTCACCTCTGAAGTGCGAGTCGTCAAAAAATAGGCCTCACAAAATATGAGCCTGTCAAAGTCCGACAACTCGCAGAGCGTGCGCCGTGCTGTCGGCTCCGGAGGCAATAATTTTGGAGGCCGTAATTCTAGGGCCGCTGGTCCTCGTGAATGTTCCTCCCCTCTTCTGGCGACAGACTCCAGTAGAGGGAACAGCGCGGGGGTGCTGCGAAGATCCATGCTGCGAAAGCCAGCGAGTCGTCCTCGCACAAACTGCGACATAAACAATCGTTTCCACAGCATTAACGAGAGACTTCTGCGATCGCAAGCAACAACGTTTCAATTTTGGAGTGAATATTCTACTCGCGAGACTTTCGGAAAGGAAGATCGATTGAACAGGAGGCTAGGTCCCTGACTGGGACCATCCCTATTTGTTCTCGACGATGTTGAAATTCATGTGTTTTCGGAGGGCTCCCCCGCACGGACGTATCGACTTCTAGCTTCTGCTCAATATTGGTCCGTTATTCAAAATCGCACTCTCCGAGAAAAAATAGAGCTCTGTCTGCCGTCGACACCATCTCGACTAAGCTCTCGGCTTACGCTGTCACTTCTGCCTTCGCAGACTCCACTTACTCTTCTCAAGAACGAGCACGAGACGGAGTCGACAAAAGCTCGACTGGTTTTCACAAGGCTTTGGTGCCATACAGAAGAAGCTGCGGGATCGTCGACTACCTTGAGACCACGGTTCGGTGTTTCAGAGACCTCCCCGCGTGCTATTTAGCCCCGAAACCTGAATACGACTCGGGAGATGAATTTGCGTGTGGGATCTCCGTGGTGTTTGGCCTCGATCGGCATCCCTGAAAGGGAAGGCGCTTTACCGTCCGGATTAAGGTTCTGAATCGAATCTGAATGCTTATCCGCGCGGCGAATTCACATCGGACCCCTCATCCTTCGTCACTTTCTGTAGGATCGCGCACGGATCGGAAAATGAATACGCATCACCACCGTAGGGGGATGGTCTCCCCTGAAACGGTCCGATATCGGAGAGCTCGAGTGAGCAGCACGTGCTCGTTATTTTTGTCAGGCGCTGAGAAATAATTCATTCAGGCATAAAACGAGACGAGATAAAGCATTGCCTATTGAATCTCAAATCCATATTTGAAAGCTCGTCAGGAGCCGCATGAGAGATCGATCTATTCTGCAAACTCCCCGATCTACTATTTAAAGCAGCGGGAGAGGGACCAACAAACTAATCAAAGGACCTCACACGTTTGGGGGAGGCCGAATGGGACCCGAGCGAAACAATGCCTTGCGCGTTGATTCGCGGTGAGAGCATCGGTGTTATCTTTCGGAACCGAGAGGCCGGCAAAGAGAAAGGCTTCCGGATTCGCCTGATAGCTCGATGTGGTCTCTCGTCCGTAATCCTAGAGAGACGCACGTATTCCAGGTCGCTTCGTCCTGAGGGTCGGTAGCGAGATGCAGGCCCCATCTTTCACTTTTTCTCGCGGGATGGTTGATGTGTAGAATCCATTCTGTTATGCGGTCGGTAGAGGATGCGACGAACTTCGGTGTGGTGAATGCTCCGATACATCTCAAGTTGGACACATCGTGCGGGGTGTGACGGGTCGCCAGGGAAGAAAGTCTCGCATTAAGTACTTACCACAAGCACCTGGATATTGATCCGATACCAGAGCTGACTTCGGACTCACCTATTGCTAACTGTCACCTGGAGGTCCTCAAGTCATCGGCAGGAGATGATTGAGGAACACATGCTCGGTGGTTCCTAAACCTGAGCTCAGACACCGGATGTTCGGGGGAGGAGGGGGGAACCGCTGAGACTGTAAATATTTCACGGCAATTTTCGGTGGAATTTGCAGCAGTCCGCGGCCTGCATTGTATCTCGGTCGAAAGAACGGTTCCGCTGGATGGCTCTCGCTCATGTCGAACTCTTATCGAGTTTTGGAGTACCTACCGAAGTATTCTCTTCTGGCGGCGGATATAATTCCGGTCGGAATAGACCGAAATCCGAGACGAGTCGGCGCAGAGCGAAAGAAGAACAATATCCAGCGTGAGTCACTCTGGGTCTCCACTCCCTTACAGGCCAAATTGGATCTTCCTGTCTCTTCTTGCCATCCGAATGTCAAGTCAGAAGTCCAGTCGGGGCGATTTATATCGAGTCTGACTTGAATCAAATTCGACTAGGTATGTCAAGCCGCCGCCGCCGACTGACCGCCCAAGCATCGGACGGCCTCCGATAGGGCTTTCATAGGGCACAGAATCAAGTGCGGAATTCGGATGCGGATGGACGCTGGACTCGCATTCCGGGACGCCTGCACTTCCGATTTCCGATGGACTACTTTCGCTCCATCAGGTTCCGGTTGGTGTTGCAGCTTGATCTCGGTAGAGCGTCAGAGCAAATGAGAAAAGAAGGCACAGGGAACGACTCTGGAGCTCGGCGGTAGAACACCTCTAATTTATTCGCCGTCTTCCAGCAGGAGTACTTTCGCGGCGGGAGAGCCGGAGGAGACTTTGTGGCTTTCGGTGTGTGGAAGACCGCCATCTCCAATGCTGGGTATCCGAGGACAAAGTTCAGAGATTCCTAGCTCTCTTCTCTGTTTAACAGATACAGAGATCGATCGGTTTATCCAAAGTTCCCCGGGGCAATCAATCTCCCCGGCAGCAGATTGAGTTCGGCAAACTACCCGTTATTGAACCAAGTCTTCACGGAGCACGTCACGCAATCCCCGCGTGTCGAAGTTGTGCAGTCACGCGGACGTCGATGGGAATGCGTGTGCAAGATTCCGCCGAGACGGATCGAGGGTTTGATCAAAATGAGATTTTTCTCCAAACAGTTCCATGGATTGCCGGGATCGGTCCACGAATTCTCCGACTGTGACTGACTGCCTGCTCTTTGCGATCGTGAATATTCTTTGTATTCGTGAGTTTTCTAATTCTCTTGGACGGATTATTCGCTCGTGATTAGTTTTCCCAAACTATCAACTCGACACGCGGAGTTCTGGGATCCTCGTGCATGACTCGGACGAGATAATGGAAATGATCATTAATGCGGCGACTACGCTGTGCTAAGGTGGTTGTTTTATGAGCGCAGCGTAGAGAATTCCTCTGACTGAGTAAGAGGAGCATCGGAATAAATTTTACCGAATACAAGAAAATGGCGGCTCCCGGATGGCATTGCACCCCGCTGCCCGTGGCAGTTTCTGAACAATAAGCGCACGAAGACGCGACGCTCGCCGGTTGTTTTGACCTTGACGACGCGGCACCCATGTTCGCAAGTAGATCTGGATCTTTCAGCGAGAGTTCGACAAAGACGGAGCTAGAGACTATGTATTCATTTCAAGAGCACAGGCCGATGCCCGACCAGGTAGACCGAAGTTTCGACACTGTCCGCAAACCAGTCGGAAGCGGTCATTAATAGCTGGCCCGACTCCTCCCTTCGCCAAAATTTCAGCGCAAGATTAGTCGAGAAGCCGAAGGACGCTGTCATCACTCGGACTCGGGACATCGCCGCCCTCATCGCGGGATAACCGTCGGAATTCGGAATTTTTTCACCTTGATTAAAATCCTCCTAGAGCAGTTAGACCATGCCGACGGACAGATGAAGACGAATGAGTGGGATCGGTCTTTTCAGAAAATTAATATTGTTCTATCTCAAAGATGATGCAGTGGTTGAAAATGATGAGCTCTGGAGACGCCGGCCGGGTTCGTCGAGCCGTGCATTGCCAGCGAGTGATTCGGCACGGTGTGAGTGAGAGTTGCACGGTATAAAAAGATGCGCGTCGGGGAGACCACCGAAACTTCGACGCACGGTCTCAAACAATGGTGAGTGCGGAGCTCAGCTCCAATACACATCTGGCCCCAATGTTGCGAAGGCACGCGGCGAACGGGCAACTGAGAACCAATTCCTCGTTGCAACCGAGAAGAACCTTCCCGCGGCTAGATCAAAGAGACCGGCTTCTTGAGACATTTGGATCAGAGCTCGAGTCTTGGGTAATCCTCTCATTGAAATACACCTGCTGGTTCCGAGTGACGTTCTGGTTGATAGGTTTAGGAACATGCGGGTCAGCGTGTCGCAGAAGTTCCAACACCCACGTGCTCACAGTGACTGGCAGCTGACCGTTTTCTGCAACATGTCACGAACCGTAGTTTCTGAGAAATAAATCATTACCATGGACAGGATACTCATTCTGGGAGACAATCCATGTACATTCATGAACATTCGACTCGGAATGTATTTGCAGTATAACAATGGTGAACATCGATGAGTGGTCTGTGCTTTTCAGCATTTTCCGATCCTGTTCATCGTCTCGCTGAGCCTCTCAGTGCATGCTCAAGTGCGGAGTTCTTTCTCCAGTCCTTATGCGACCTACGCCACGGAATATGATTCAGTTGGATATCGGAACTATCCCAGGTAGGTTTTGTCTTTCCATCATCCTCGCTCCCGGTAGCAGCTGAGCGATTCTCAGAGAGTAGTTGGCTAGTTTGCTCTGTCGTCAATTTCGCGGTGAAGTACGAGTTTATATGCTGCCTCACGGAGAGAAAGTAGAAGCATCATAGATGATATGCGAGCCACCGGCCGTAATTGTGTTTTCGCTGGAGCCGAATTCGTTGCGGGAAAAGCGTGGAGGACCGCTCGAGAGAGACTCCCATCCCAGGCTTCTTCGGTCGAGTTCGGTCTATCTCTTCCATCAACTACTTATCTTCATCTCGATATCAATACTATATCGCAGAGTCGCTCTATCTGGTCCTAACTCCGACGGATGACCCCTCCAGAGCGACCGCCAGGCTCCTGGCGAGGTCCCATGGGTGATCACGACTTCGATTTCTGACCTTGGTAGTCCCGAAGACGGCGGAAGTATCTCTCGTCCGAGTTTCCGTCCTGTGAGAGCGTTTATGAAACGCATGGTGTGGCGTCGACGGAGGACACCTCGACAAATATTCGGAATCCTCAATCTCTGCGTCGAATTCCGAAATCTCCTTTGGAACTGAACTCGTCGGCAGATTCGTCCTCAGACAGGAAGTAACGAAATTCTATCCGGATTCAAACTCCGTTCCGTTCACTCGAAACTGTTCCGAACTCGAGTCTGGGTCTGGATCCGATTAGACGCTCTACCGCTCCACATGCATGCCTTACAGCAGTGGTTCCCTAACTATTTTCCGCGCGGAACTCCTACTGCCCCTGGGATAAGCCGCGGAACCCCTAGCGGACTAAATATACGAATTCCTCTGACTGGTCGCTGAAATGAGGCCCTAGCTATCGGAAAACACCTCCAACCACAAGTAGCTCTGAAGCTCCGATATTTATGAGCAGCTGCATGATAGGTACACCTTTCGAACTTAGGCTCCTACAACTATTCCTTGACGAAGATTCCTTTCAATGCGACGGATGAATCTGGCATCCGTACAAAATCTCAGCGAAGTTTGGTGTCTTTCCTGACAGTGACAGACCGGCATCTAAATTGTTCCGATACTTGTTTTTGGTCGCAATGTAGTTCGAAAATTACCGCTCGCAGAGACACGAGCTCATAGTCAGAATCTGAAACTTTATTGTGTAGTCAAGCCCGCAAAATATTGTTTTAGCACAAAACAATTCAATCGCATCCCATGCACTCTCAGGTCGATGGTTGGCGCTCTTCAAACTAAGTGCACGGGCTGCTCCGTATCATCGAGTCTTGTTAGCGCGGATTTTGAGGTGGAAAACTCATGTATCTCTGAGAATGAGCTTGGAGCATTAGTTGGGAGACATCATATAGATATTTTCAAGCACGGGGGGAGCTGGAGAGCTCCCTGTCGAAGCCGCAGAAAACGCCCGGCGGAACCCCAGGGCTCCCCGTTTGGTTTATGCGGAGTCCCGAAAACAGCCCGCGGAACTTAGTTTGGAAACCACTGCCTTACAGAGCTCAAGGATTGGCGCTTGAGTAATCACTCGATTCTAGAGTTCAGCGAGATTTGCACACCGGTTGCTAACAAGTAAATCCTGTTATAATAGAATCCTATGGGTTCCAGGGAACGCGATCATTATGAGCGCTTCGACAGCCTCCACAGGCACGTAGACGACGGACATTATGATCACGGCTCGTATTACCCTCGCCATCGACAGGCTGCTTATCCGTATCCTCGTTACCAGAGGTAGCTACATGGAGACTCTGTTAATTAAAATCAAGACAGCGTTGAGGACATGCATGCAAGCAGATTCTTTCGATCGAGACGCAACTCCTCGATTTCCCTCTTAAATAATTTGATTCGCTCAAACCTCTACAGGATTTCCAGGCTCAGCGATCCTTATCGCCAAAGTGCCCAATCCGTTTACGCGAGAAATACGGTACGACAGATCCCGTTTAGGCGGACCTCTTCGATCTCGAGCGGCCGCGACTACTACCCAGTGGCTCCGAGGCAAACGGCCTACGAGCGCTTCGCCGCTCAACCCTATTCATTCGAGTATGCCGTGAACGGATTGGATGGCTCCCAGGAACGTCGAGAGAGTGGTATGATCGAGGACGTGGATACCTCCTGTTCTAGGCGGGAGTGTTGATGTCGATTATATTAGCGAAAAGTGCTGATCAAAACCGTTTTGGGATGGTATGTTTTTTGATTGACGTACATCTACGGTACGGGTATAATCATGATCGCAGGCGATGGATCAGGCCGAGTCAACGGAGCCTACTCTTTTTCGCTGCCCGATGGACGTCGGAGGCTCGTTCAATATACAGCTGACGAAGGCGGTTTCCGAGCCAAAGTTGACACCAACGAGGCTGGCACCGAGAGCCAGAGCCCCGCTGCGGTTCAATTGTTCTCCAGCGCGGTACCCGGACCTCGAGCAGCAATTCTGAGCGATCGGAACTACCAATATTAGATGGATGGTTTGAAGTTTCGCGATTCGAAATACAGCTCGAAACGACGGGATCTGTGTCTGCTCGGTCAGTAGCCGCATTCGGATCGTCCGAGGAGACTTATGGAGGAATGAAGAAACATATATTTTTGGTCTCCGCGAGCTGTCGGGTGTTTTCCTTGTAGCCGGTAGACGTCGTCGTTGCATCGCCCAACGCTTGTGTGAATGCATACAGAACTTTTGGCGGGCGAACGAGGGTTTTTGCAGGATGTCTTACATGCTTTGCGGATCGCCCTCCCGAGTAGTTGTATTCGGATGATGGTCCTGGTACTCCCCACGAATGCTGTGCTTGCTCAGTTGTCGCTGAGGTACGGTCAGCGACCAGATATACATATGTATTCTGCATTCAGTTGAGCTTCCTGTATCTCACCAGCTGGAGGGGTTTCCACGGAACTCCGATGGGAGGATATTTCAAGGAGCGGATTCCCGACGGGGATGGTTATCTCCCCGAGAGTGAAAATCGATGGCTTGTTGGTCAGCCTCGCTGACCTGTTTCAATAAGGATTCAGGAGATGCGCAGCATCGTTAGGCTTCCTTGTTCGTTGGGGAACGAGGCCCGGGCGTTCGGAGCCCCGTAAAAGGGCTGAAAACGAAGGGATCGGGGATAGCTGAGAGACATAAGGGAATCAAATGTCGAGTGCTGAGAAATATGGCGGCCGTCTTCTGCCTCCGGTTTCGGGACAGGGATCTGATCGATGTTCCGGCATTATCCGTTCTGAGATTCCTACTGAAACCTCCATCACCAGACTGGGATCGGTTAGGATTCCATGTCCATAGATCGGTCGTCGTCTAAGGACGCTGACGAGCTGCATCCACCGCGGTAGGTCCGCAGTGGATTCACTCATCCAGGTGTACTCGATAACACGACGTCCCCCGGATCGAACATTCGTTTCAAGAGAGAATGAAGTCAACGTTCACGTATTCTCAGTCCGACGGAAATCCGTAAGATTTCGCCCTCAGAAACAGGTTCATCTGAATTGGCATCCATTGTTCGAACAGAATTCACGCAGATCATGGGTTCGTCGGACCATTCCTGAGGTTGATGTGGATTCCAGCGATAAGGCTGAAGTAGAAACGTCTCCCGACTCATGCTCCCCTTGCTGTGTGGAGCATTCGGGATACCTACTGATTTTTCCCTTGTGTCTCAGCAGCGTATCAGAGTCGCTCCTGAAAAAGAAACCGAGAGGGTCCCAGTCGTCTTCCGCTGGAGAATTGGCTCCCAGGATCGTTCCCTCACTCAGAGCTCCCTGGAGATTCGTTCTCGTGCCTGTCTCCCGTTGAAGGCTTAATCGCAATATGCACTTGAATACGAAATGAGACAGCACCGACTCCATGAGAACATAAACTGACACCGAGACTACATTTTAATTCCACGCTGAAAATGTCTACGGAGGAAGTGCTTATTCGGAACACACCCTATGTGAACACAGGACCATCCGAAGCGACTTCTGAAGTCTAAGGCGGTGAGGAACGAGCTAGAGATACATATGAGGATTCCGAGATCGGTCTCGGAGAGATATTTTTATTTCTCTTAAATAGTGAGCTTCAAATAGAAACTGTGCTTGAATACATTGGCGTAAGGAGGGAGAACCTCAGGCTTTCTTGTGGGTTGAGGGACCGAATTGCCTGAAACGGCTGTCCCGTTCTCCGATGAGGGTGGCTTCTCGAGCTGGAATAGCTGACGATTGAAGGCCGACATCCGCAGGACTCTGACTCTCGGTGCCGAATTCGTTCGTTCTGATATTGGCTCTGTAGCCTCCCTCATCGGCAATATATTCTACGATTCGACTACGACCGTCTGCGAGTTGAATTGTGTAACTCCCTGTGACGCGTCCGTTGCCGTCACCTCGTTCCTGCCTGCTGTGTCCGCCTTCGCCGTCCTGGACCGAGTACTCGAAGGCGTACGGAGTCGGAGGATAATTGATGCGATCTTCAAGCGCGGCTCCACGAACCCCGCCGAGACGTACTCCGGCTGCTACTGGATAAGCCGGAACAGCCACGTTCCCGGCGACAGGTTGCAGAGTTGTCCTCACGGACGAGATCGAATTCGTTGGGTAACGCGCTGAAACGGTCGGGTAGTTTCGATCGGCGCGGAATGCGGGCTGAGCCGAAACCACCGGAACGGCGGCGGGTAGCGCCCGGACTTGCTGCACGGGCTCGAAGCGTCGCTGTGGAACGGCTCGGTACGCATACGGCTCTGGGGACTGCGGTTGCTGGATCGGAGCGTATTGCTGAGCTTGGTCGGGGGCGTAACGCTGACTCTGGACGGGGGCATACTGCTGAGCCGGACCCAAGTTGTACTCGTTCGAATATGAAGCGACGGGTCCAGAGTAGAAGGATCTCACTTGCTGACCCGCGGTCAGCAAGGCGACGGAGGAGAGAACAGCGAAAGGGAGCTGGAATCAGAAAACGGATTAACGTTTATCTCGCAACGTTCAGGGCTTCAAACATGCATTTTTAACGCTTTCGTTCCCCGCATGCGGGGGCGGTCAAGGATGGATTGTACTCGCGCACGCGACTCGGAGACAGCCGAGATGGAATATGTTGCACTCGATCGGAGTTTCTATCGGTGCACTTGGGGAACGGGGACAAATAACCACTCGCAATGCGATCACAAAAATGCGACCGCGGAATCACAGTGCACGTAAGTTCCTCGACAGAGTCACAGCCTACTCGATTGCGGTATCCGGTAACAGAAAACGTACCATCGTGTTAGTCGAGCTCAACAATGAATGCTTTGTTTCTAGACGTTCCCTTTATATAGCTGATGATGATCCCACTACAGCTAACGTCAAGGAGACTCGAGGGTGGTGATGGTATACTTGCTAGCGGTGTATCGGCGCGTATGATTCTCAGCCTTTCCAGTGGCTGACCACGCCGCGGTCGCCGTCGCCGCCATAGCCACTGTGACTGCGCTAAGCGCAGCCGTCAGGAGCAGCCGCAACATTTTCCGAAACCACGGTCCCGTGCGGGGGTCGTCCACACTTGAGGATTAGAGAAGCTACGCCACGGGACAGGGAAACTCGGAGTGAATAGTTGTCGTGGAGTTTCTACGGGGAAACCTAAGCGCTCGCTGTATTCCGTGAGTAGGTAGTCTCGACCAGAGGCCAGTCTCGATCTCTGCGTGAATAGACATTGCAAAAGAGGCCAATGGCTGGACTCTTGTTGATCGGACTTTCCCCAGCCGATGGAAGATATCTCATGCGTCGAAAAGAAAGTTGAAATTACTGCCGTCTCAGCTTCGGGGACGGCGGCGCTCGGAGCCGCGGGAGTAGTTCTACAGGCAGGCATTTTTAACGCTCAGAGTTTTGAGAGAGCTTCGGATTCGGAGCAGAATGAATATGTGTACGAGATGTCGCTCCGCGTCTCGTGGATCTCATTCCCGGCTCGAGAGGAGTCTGGGCATAGATGTCGGCACGCTCGTCGACTCGAGAAGCTCGTCATCTTCGGAGACTAGTTCATATCTGAGTAGAGCTCGTTCGATTAATGCATCGCACGCGGACAGGAGACTGAGTTGCTCGAGGAGAAGTTGCACCGTTAAATAATTCATGGGAGACTTCGATGAATCACCCGTGAGAGCGATAGAGTCCGTGACGACGATTTCACTCGCAGCTGTAACTGCAACGACAAACCGAGAGACAGATTTCAAGTTTTCCCGTCCGCTTCGCAACAGAGACATTTGAGCGTGTTCTGGGACCGGATGGAAGTCGCTATCTGAAAAAGCGCAGGCGCACTAATTGCCCTAATCTCACTTTCAGTGTGGGTGCTTAGCTCTTCGTCTCGTTTTTGTGTGAGGAGGGCCCTCAAGTCGCTTCACAACTCATTTCCTCTTAGCGGGCCATCTGCGGGCTTCGGAGGGTCTGGTCCCCACAATTAAGGCATGAGTCGAATTTTGCACAATTTGTGAGCGGCTATGCCGGAAGACCTATATCCGAATTGTCTCTCCGCTCCCGCCTACCGCTGGAGCGTTTATATTCTCGATCCGTTGTCCTGGAATCGCTTTGATGCTTGAGCTATCGTAGCCCGATTCCAGGAGTCGTCGTCCCTCCTCCGAGAGACAATCTCGCGAGACCATCTCGACCACTCGTACTCTTCTGGTGAAGTTTCCAAGTCGGCTGTCTTATCTCGGATTTCGCACCGCGCTGTAAATTTCAACGCTCCACAGAATTTAGCCGCGATGTTGACGCCCGGGAGTGACAAGCACCGCGGTCGGCAGGCTGTCTGTGAAAGTAATCAATCTGACCGCATGGGGCGCAAAGAGCCGACGGTGTCACCCATTCCGTCTTTGCTTCTTCTCAAGATGAATGGAAGCGTGGGCCCACATAGAATTATAGTTTCAATTCTCCACCCGACACGCTTCGCAAGGGCGATCAGGCGTTGTTGGTTTTTGAGCCTTCCATTCGCCACGAACTTTCTCCATGTTACGTCGATGAGCTAATCCCAGCGATCCGCGAATCTCCCCGTGAGTCTTTCCTAACTAAGGCCAATGGCCAATGCATAATTTCCTGACAGGAATGTGACCCTTATATTTTTCTGTACGAGTAATCGAGCCATACGCTCGGCGACTCGGAGTGACCAACGTCGTATTGGGATGCATACGACACTGGGCGAGAGGAACGAAGGCTATTTTGTTGCTGTTGTTTATTGCGTTGGATGCATCTGCCCCGAGCGCTCGTTATTGCTCTGCATCGCGAAGTGGAAGAAGTATCGTTGAGACTTGCCCCGAGAAGGCCATACGGCGGATGATACGCAGAGCGTGAGTAATTTATGTTCTCCTTCCGTTCCGCTCAATAAGTAGACGAGGTCATTGCGAGTCTTGCCACCCAATTCGCAATTGGATCTCTTGTCACGTCTTCGATTTTCTGACGAGCGGGGGATTCCGTGCGGGGAAGGCTCCCGGTCTTCTGCTCCTTTTCGAGAGTTCTCTCCAGGATGCAATGATCAGCCGTACGATTCCCACAAATACTCCCGCTCATGATTCATGACCATGACGCAGGCTTCGATCTCGCCCAGGTGAGTGGGAAACCTTGGGAGTGGGATTCCCAAAAGTACCGAAGTTCTTTCCGGAGAAATTCCAGCCTCGTAGCGGAGCATGGAGAAATACAGAGTATGAAATCGATATCCGGGCACCAGAAAGACATCATCCACTCTCTGGAATGCGATTCTTTCTCGCGGGAGCTTCGAGCTGGGGCCCAGAGCGACAGCTCGCTGCGGCAATGAACGGCATCGATCACAGGCGACTTCGGGAGAGGCGCTGAGGATTCCCAGCTCTAGTCGGTTCTCCGAACTGCAATAGGAATTACAAATCGTGGATTAGAATATATTGAGTCGTATTCTGGAGACAATGTCATAATACGTTTTCGTTCCGACAGGATATCCCGGAACGCCCCTCATGAACGATTCCCGTCCCTAACAATCAGCGCGACATGCAGCCCACGCCATTGCTTGTTTCTTCAGTTCGAAACACACGCACTTGAAGCAATGTACAATTCATTCATATTCATGTGCTCCGAGCGGGAAGCCCTCCGTGGATCGGCGGTACGGAACCTCACGTGAAGACTCCGTTTGTTAGTTTTGTCCAAGGTCATTTGTGACTCATGCAGCAATTGTTCAGCAGATCGCAAACATGCAGGGAGAAAAATTGCATCCGGGGGATACGAGCGTGTACAAATTAGCAAACGACCCTTGCCAGAGATAAATGATGCACGAACCGGTAGCGACGCGTGGCTTCCTGGGAACCCAAAGGAATCTCTGATGTGAGTTAGATCTGAAACTCACAAGAGCTCGGGCTCGAATGGTTCGGAGTCGTATATGAACCAATGCGCCTCTTCTGCGTGAGAGAGAATTTCCACGGGAGATCATTTGACAGCCTAATGATCTTCAGGCTCCCTGATCTGATAAGATGCGAAGAGAATCGAGATCCCGCTCATTTTGTGCTCTCGAGGTGCACCTCTCACATAGTACGCGACTTCGCAGGGCCCCCATTGAGCGGGTGGGCGGAGCTCTTTCTCAGGAAGACGTTCTCGACGGAGCCGACGGCGTAGACCGGACGAAGCCTCGAGGCTTTGCGTCACACAAGATTCATCTTGAGATTAGCGAGGGGAAATGCAGAGGAGCGGAGGCAGGAGTCTAATTCCCTGTTCCCCATGATTTATTATACCCGTATCGCCGTTGCTCGAGATTCAGAGGAGCTACCTCGCATAAGAGTGAGACGTGCGAACGCCTGCGAATGCTAGCAGGATACTCGGTCAAAACTGTGCAGCTGAATCGACCCAGACTGAAGATAACGAGCGACAAACGAGTACATGAACTTTGAACTGTGTGCCCTTGCAAAGCGACTAACGACCTACAGGTGCGGGAAGACCGGTATGAGCGACTTTTTCAAAGCTGTCTTCCGATTGGAAACCCACTTCGCTAGTCGGCGAGCCGTTTGTCGAGACAAAGCAAGAGAAGGCTGTCCTGCCGAGTTCCTATCCACTCGTGAGGCCCGATTCGGACGGCATTTTCAAAGGATTCGCTGAGAGGCATGGAGTGCATCCCTTGGAGTGGATCGTAGAATGGAGAAACAAGGTATGAGGGGAAAGAGTCCGGGACCTGTCCTCCTATAGACCTCTCCGACTCACAGACTGGATTTCGAGACGCCCCAGCGGAGCTCGGATACCCTCGCAAGGCTACTGATCTGGAGACTATCCTCGTAATCCTTCGACCCGGGGGCATATTTGTATATATGCCCCCGTATGGCACATAAGTACTGCAGTTTCCTTCTCGATCCTGTTTTTGCGTCGCGAGTTATGCTCACTATGGGAAGCTGCGTCGAGTGTTTTGCGTCAGCCCAGCGACCCCTTTTCAGTCGACGGCCGTGCAGGCTGAAAACCGGAGGATAGATTGCGAAGTCGAGTTGGAATAAGGGAACAGTTTATATCAAATAGATCAATCAGTCCAGCGATACATTGAAGTCGGAAAATACTCAAAATTAATGGTCGCAATACATTCAGGTCAGAGTATCCTACTTTCCGAAAGAGTGTGCGACACTGTTATCCACATCAGGTGTTCCTCCCTCCAACCATCCTTCGAAAATGGGAGGAATATCTCGATGCAACTCGCTGGTACCGAACAACAATTTCCCATTTGAATTCCTCAGACGAGCGTTCGAAGATCAATGATTTCGCGGTTTCTTCAAAACATCCCACGGAATCACTGTTCCTCCCTACTAACCCAATTCGCATGGCCGATCGTATCCGATATCATTGTTTCTTTCATCGTCAATGGACAACCACCTTTCATGATATTTGTATTGACGGATACAACATTATTATCATCATTAATAATATCATTCTTATCATTATTGTTCAGAATAGCATGCCAGTTATAGCGGTTAGCACGTCGCGGAGCCTGAATCGAATGGCAGCACATATCCCGCCTAGAGCCATATGAATCGCACATACAAGCTGGGAACAAGAATCCGATTATCATACTGCAAACACAATCCTCATAATCCTGGCTTGAACTGATCTGGAGTTTATATGATAGCCAAGCTCTACATTATTTTTCTTCAGTCCGATAATAAACTGTACGAATCCGTGCGACCTCTCGGCTTTGTCCCGGAGCTCAATATCGCTTTTCGATTCTCCAACAAATTTTCGCAGGCCCCACATCAAATTGACCGTTTCCAAGAATCGTAGGTCTGAGGTCTGAGGTTCGACTTGGGGAGATTGATCGATCTCAAGATTCCAGCATCGGGGCTCGCCATGATAATCACGGACCTCCGGGCACATCGGAATCACTGGAAGTCTTAGCAGGACGGGAGAGCAGGTTGATCAAACCAGCACCACGATCCTTCTTCAAAATCGAATTTCGAATTCAAATTCCTAGCATCATGATCGGCTGCGATAACTTTCGACGGTTCAGGCTGGTTAACAGTAGCTAGCTTGGAACAGGTTTCACGATGCCGTTGGCGATACGCCAGGCCGAGGTTCGTGAACAGACTTTCCAAAACACTCGAGTGCTCAAATCGAAACTCCTATGATCTAAAGAATCTTCCTAGGGTCGTTATTTAGCCAGCTAGCGTTATTTCCCCGAGTCGCAGCAGATTTTGATCCACGAGACCCGTCGCCAAAAAAAGCACTCATCGAATTGTCGCCCCAACAGCAGAGATGGCCATGCTTTTATTTTTGTAAAAAAAATATATCTGTGCCACCTACTTCTGTTGAAGGTGTTCGTACTTTTGTATTTTTTTCGTTTCATGTGTCTATATGAATCTTCCCGGTGAGCTGTCATGCAGCCTACCGTATCAACCCATACGTTTTCCCCCATCCCACCCAGGGCTGATGGCTCGAAAAAAACTAGCCCGTGATCGACTGAGAGTATCAGGACAGACCCTCCAGCGTAATGAGTTTGTCCCAATGATCCGATTTTAAGGTAAATTTAGCGATTGTATCAAGGAATTCTGTCTCGAATGTGCAACTAATTCTTTGACTTGCAGGAATTGAAGGACATTGGATCTCCAACGGGGGTTGATTGATAACGCTGGACGTTCTAGTTAGAGTTCTTGCAGGCAATGATGGCCTCTTCTCCGACGGCGGAGAGCACGGTCAGGATGATGTTGGCATCGCTCTTCTTGAGGTCATCGGTTATTTTCTTAGCCAGCTCTTCGTCGGCCGGCATGCGGAGATCGTCACGGATATCTCCTTTGTCGTCCATGAGAGACACGAAGTTGTCGTCGGAGATATCCAGCAGTTGATAGTCACTGCGATTGACGTTCGGCACGTCGATGTTGTGCGTCGATGGGCACAGATCCTCGTACTTCTTCGAGGTGAAGATGTCGATACCCACAAGGTGGACCTTAGCGTGTCCGTGCTTGCCGGTCTTCGAGGTAGTCATTTCAACAATTTTGCAAGGACGGCCTTTGAGCATTACGAACCCGTTCTTACGCAGGGCCGAGCATTGCATCGGATAGGTGGTCGACGCGCCGGAAACGGCCTGGTCGAAGTGTTGGTCATCATGATCCTCCATGGCTGACGGTGGCGTCGAAGATTATTCTGAAACAAAATGCACTGCGTGAGCCAAATCGGCAGAGTGAGCCAGGAAGGGATATGGGCTTATCGCAGGAGCCGACCGTCATCGCTTGATATAGAGATTATACATTTAGCGCAGCGAGCTTCGCTCTGGATCGCTCTCCCGGGGGGCACTGATCAGAAGGAGCGTCTTCTATTAGGATGATGAACTCGCATTCGAGAGCGCTGACTTCGAAAGCGAAGAAAGCCTCGTCGAGAAGTCTCCTCATTCATGGAGAGCAAGATAGTTTTCTCCTTGCAAGGCCTCCCCGCGGCGCGAGCAGAACAAGAGCCGGACTCGACGTCGCGGAGGATAAGCAATCACCGCAAAATCAGCGGGTGGTCAATCATTACACCGTAGTCTTCTCATTTGGGGTCCATGTGGCAGAGGTCAGAAATGCCACACTGTATCAGCTTATTCAAGGTGGTATCCACTATTCACACACGGCCGGGGTCACCGTACGGGACTGCATGTAGCCACGGTGTCAGGAGAACGGCGAGGTATCACAGCTCCGAACGTCGTGAAGATTGGACAATCGGAAAGCGACATGTCGGAAAACGCGATACGTAAATGGAGAACACAGACTTGATCTCGGAGTCGGTGCAAGACCGGGATGACGCACCAAAACTGTGACGAGGACCGATAACCACAACGCCCAACTCATCTAAGTAGTGTTTGACAGGAATGAAGCGACAGCATGGAGGCGAGTAGGAACAACCTATGGCAGACATTGGAATGACCACGTTGGCAGTCGTCGTAGAACTGTGAATCATGGACTGGTAGCGGTCGAGATCGATCTAAGGCGAGACATTAGATCGTTCCTTCGGGGGACACGTTTCGAGGAGACGCCATTAGCCGTAGTTTCTGTGTATATGGACTGGAACACGATATCAGAAGGAGACGTGGGATACTCAACACACCGGCGTTGCCACCAACGCAGTCGGGAGTTGCGGCCCCATAGACCCAGGCTCCCCCGAGATACTCAAGCTTGGTATTCGGCACCGCATGCTCGTGCAACCAGCATCGGCGTCTCATCGAATGGATAAGCACTGGCCAGGAATTCGGATACGAATCGCAGCTGAAGCATCCATGTGGCGACCCAGATCTAATCATCGTCCCGGTGTAGTTCCTGATGATTACCGATGAAATACGCCTCGGAACGGCCGACTCAAACGTGCATGTCAACTACGGGCTGCCAAGCAACAGAACGTACCTTACAAGGAAGAACTTAAGCAGAGACGAACCTCAGTCAAGCTTCGGCAGCGCCAACCTCGTGGTAAACAAAAAGCCTGATGATTCGCTAAGGCCCCGAATCAGCGGCGCCCAATTCGAAAAGCACGCGCCATCTTGTTCTGAACGCGCGCCAATTTTGAATGCGCGGCTCCCATGAGTAGGAATGGATTGTGCGACACAGCCGTAGCTGACATCCGTTGCCATTTTCCATCACACTCGATTCTGTGATGTCCCGCAGCGAGATTCGTACCCCGGTGGGAATCGGCTTGGAGACTTCGACGGAGATCCTGCTCATCGCTCGTAGGAAGGGTGCGCTGCAAGATGGCGATTCGAGTCTCGTAGGGGCCGCTTCGAGCGGATTCGAACAGGATATCCAGTCTCCGAAGCGGTGCTGGATCTTATGCGGATGAGGGCTGCCTATATTTTATCGAGTCTAGAGTCTGCCATAGAAGATAATTTCCGCGCGTCAAGAGGGAGAGGATGAAAAAAACTCAGAGCAGACGACGAGGACCGACGCGAATAATGATGTGGATCTTTGCCGAGCATGCGGCACGGCTTTCACCGCCCCCCCCCCCTTTTATCAGATTCTGGTGTGACGGGGGGTTGACTGCACACGATTCATTCCCCCAAAGAAGCGATTCCATGCCGTAGACAGAGCCCGAAAAGGGGACCAATAAACGGCGCTGTATTCTCATGCATGCTTCCCACATAGCTTCTCGCCGCAGACTTCTCCCCACCAGAGAGAACGGGATGAGCCTTGGCGAAGGGTTCACAGTAATCTTGATCGAAAAAATGACCATAGACTGATGGACCTGAAAAGCCAATATGGACACAAGACGGGTAAACGATGAGGGTGATCGCTCCATTGTAAAAATAAAACCGGGGGTTCCCGGTACATCTCAGTTTCGTATTCCTCGATGAGCTTCCGCACAAATTCTGAGCTCCCCGCTGATTTTTCCCCGGGCCTGAGGAGTTGCGGATCGCAATACAGCCCAGGTCGGGGACTGGATGATCAGTTCCCGACGGCGAGTGAATGAGCATCTCTCATGCCGGATGGATGAAGCGATACCTTGCGTGACGCTCGATGGTCCGCACACTTGACGGATTCATGAAAGACTCCGATAATGGATGGATTTCCCAATTTCATTAGATGGCAATGGGATTTCGGCAGGAAATCGCATGTCACGATCTCAATGAGCTGATTGAGCGAAAATTCGGCCATTGTGAGAGACAGGGAGTTCCAGAGTCTCAATGAAGTGGTCAAGCGCAGTTTCCAGCTTCCTTGACCTGCTCGCTCAAATCTGCTGATGACTTTTCTCCGTCTCCGCTCTGCTTTGATTCTTTCAGGACTCGCAGACGTTTCGGGCCCGCGTCTGGATCCGAATTTTTCTGCTCTTCGAGCTTTTTCTTCTTTCTGTGATGTTGTCTCGACTTCAGGTGAGCTGAAAGAGATCCACCGTTCATAACTCAACCACAGATTCCTGGCACCGGATTTTCTCCAGCCTCAAGAATATCTTGACCGATTTAGGCTATATATGTATTAAGAATAAATCCGATTCCCTCCGGGAAAAAATGCGCGGAAGAGGTTTGTTTCAAACGGTAGTTACCTTCCCATGAGCTTTGATTCATGCAAATCGTCCCGCATTCGCACACGCGTTGGGAAACCGGTTCCCTCTCGACCTCTCGAATCTCGACGGGTTTGTGTCTCGGCGTTTCGACATTGTTGAGGAAGTCTTCCACGATTTCGAGGGCGACATCCCGGACATTCTCATTCCACCTCTCTAGATCGGTCGCATCTAATTCGTAGACCGGAGGTACTCCTCTCCCGGGAGCTGAAAGAGCGTTCGGAAGCATGAAGCAATAAGTCTCACCTACCTCTGAAAAAACCTAAATCGATGGTGGCAATCGAATTTCGGTCCTGGTCTAAAGGAAGGGAAGGATACAGGAACAACAACATGTATGGTGCGCATCATATAACCTTGCAGGAATCTTCTCCTTATCCACTTCATC
The DNA here is from genome assembly GCF_000255335.2 of Galendromus occidentalis. NCBI lineage: Eukaryota > Metazoa > Arthropoda > Arachnida > Mesostigmata > Phytoseiidae > Galendromus > Galendromus occidentalis. The sequence continues at coordinate 376,321 of NW_003803389.1, forward strand.
TGTTCCTTGGAATATCTCTTGGTGCGCTGCTTCATCAGCCACAAACTGGCTTGGAACGCCTTTTTCCCTGTGATTGAAACCTTGAATAATTCCACATCCCGAATCCCAAATAAATTCAGTGAATAACAAAAGCGCATGATGACAGCTGACGAGAGGGAGAGCTCGATTCGCAGCTTCCATGTTTGGAGACAATGCATAGAAGCCGCACACGCACCTTTTTCTGACTCCCGGAATTCATCAGAAGAGATTAGATATTTATGAAATTCCTTGAATCCGATTGACTGGAAAATCCCCAGCTCGTAATCATGCTTCGGTCGTGACTCGTTGAATTGCTTGTGGAAGTCCAACATCTCCTTGATGAGGCCTCTCTCAATCATTTTATCCACTCGCGCGTCGAGCCGTTCCTCCAAGACTTCGAGAGCAGTAGGGGATTCAATGATTTTTCTTCCTCATGTCTTCCTGGCTTCACTGATACTCTGAGGGGATCCAGGTTCCTACCTGATTGATCGCTCTTTATCAAGAGCATTAATGCCTTATCGTATCTCAATGGCCCGCCCAAGAGACCGCCTGCTTTCGCTTGCTGCTTGAGGAACTCGCTGTGTGGTTTCTTCTTCCGAGCATAGATATCCAGACTCCGTAGGACTTTCCGTCGATCGCCAGGATGAAGCTGTTGGTACGAAGATTCGAGCAATGAGGATAGTTGTTCGAGTCAGATGAGCGAATATCTCGTCTCTCTCCGGATCGATCGCATCTATGGGACGAGCGGTGCCTCAAAAATGATCGAAGCTTCCAGAAACTCGAGAATAGCTTTGTCGCACCTCATTGGCTCTTTCGGGATCGACTTCCTTCAGACGCGCGTGGAGACTCTCTGAAGATTCATCGCATCCTGGAAACATTTGCGTCGAGGCCGCGAAGTCGCTCCCTGGGATGCTTTCGGGATCGACAAGCGTGTCCCATAGAATCGACTCGATGTAATAGTTCGTTCCGCCAACGATCACGGGTATTTTTCCGGATTCCCGCAGACGCTCCACCTGGAAGACGGCGAGACCATACGTGTGACTTGACCTGTACGGTTCCATTCACCTCTGAGCGAAAGAAGAACCATCGCTGCCTCCCCCGAACTCACGATTGGCAGAGCGCGATTCCTGAAGTCTACCACGGTGAACGAATCCACTGGGTCCACGAAGTCTATTATGTGATGCGGCACTCCGGCCATTTCCTCAGCCGTTACTTTATTCGTCGTGACATCGAGATTTTTGTACACCTGCGGTCGGAGAAACTCGATCATGCGGCTTATTCCGGGCCGCGGAAGCGTAACACAGGACATTCGGTATGAATGGAGTCACTCACTTGCATCGAATCGGCGCTGATTACTTCACCCTTGAACCTCGAAGCTATTTCGATAGATAGTTGAGATTTACCCACTCCCGTAGCTCCAAGAATCACAATCACCGGCATCTTGGCGCATTTAAAAAGTCTCCGCAGATAGCGAACGATCATGTGGTGCGTTCTCTGCGTTCGAGCCGACCGCGTTGACTGGTGGAAAATTGACCTACAGCCAGTCAGGACTCTCTGGCACCGCGCGGCGACAAGTAGGCGTGCGCCGACTGCTATTCAACAGAAGGACGTCGTCATCGGACACGTTTCCGAGTCTTCAGACCGAGGAATTCGTCTCTCAGTTCTCCTGAATTCTGTAGCTTATCTTCTCAGATCTCTTCCCCTTCCCCCAATTCCGTCTGGTACGCCTTTACTCTCCCCCGTTTCGCAGCCGCGTCGAACTCTGAAGAAACGGCACCGACAGTCTCTACAGATGCGGATTCCGGACAAAACTCACTCAGACCCGTATCGAGTTTCTCCTGGAGCGAGCCAGGGTCTATGAATTCTTGAGCGAAGTCCGAACGCGAGAGTTATCAGAATGTTTTTGAATGTGGCGCGCGCCTGCTCAATCAAAATAAACAAGAGCACATGCGTTCCTCCTCATACGGTGCCTCTCAGCTTGGGCTGGAACTGGAGCACGTCGGAGTGTATTCCGTGCTTTCTATAAGCCTAATTGAATTGAACTTGGAAGTCGGAGGCACAAGGAGACGGGGCGAGAGGTTACAGGAGCTACACAGTTCGCGTCTCCAGAACATGTAGTTGCAGTGCTGCGTGCCGCTATATTGACATTATCCAAAACGCTCCGAGAACCATCTGATTCGGAAAGAGACAGCGATTCGAAAGTGAGGCAATCTCTCCCTGACGGCACAGCATCCAGTCCGGTCTCGTGTAGGTCCGCCTTGTCTTACGGTACGAACCTCTTCAGCAGGTCATAATGGCGTCTTCATCTGTCCCGATCGTTCCCAAGACCGCGCCACGGAGAAATATGAAGAGGATCATGCTCGCGAAACCAGAAGAACCTCCAATTGAGATCGATAGTGAGAGTCAGGACAGTATAGTTAAGGACGTCTGTGATTTCGTGAAACAATTTGAAAGAAGAGTGAGTCCAGTCAATCAATCCGTCAAACACACAGAAAGCATGAACCGCATGCTCGCAGGAAAGCATAAATCGTCGCGCGTGAAGTAGCCGCACCTGGTTCCAAGGCCGCTGTCTAACAAGGAATTTTCAACGCGTCACTCTTCAGGAGGAGCTCGACAAAGCAATTTTATTAGGGTTCAATTCGATTAGCCGGAAAGCCGAGCTGTGTGATGAAGATTTGAAGATTGTGCTCCTGAACGCTCAAGTCAGGCAAGAAATGTAAGTTCGTCGAGCTCGTCGAGCCGGAACGGAGTAAGAGTCGTGCGCACGCACAGCTCTATCGATGCCAAGTCCTCACCGCGGAGGCGTCTGTCGGTGAACGCTTGAGGTGCTCCGAAGTATTCCCCTCTTTTTTCCAGGATGATTTCGACGCTTTCAAAGCTTTGTGTTCTGAAAAAGATCCCTGTCGGTCGCCTCGAGAACTTCGAGCTCATATCTGAGGCATTACGACCGTTGGTCAAAGGTATGCTCAGAATCCTCAACGAACAAATGGTTGCGGCGGCTTTTACTTGGGCTCATAGATAAAATTCCGATTCTCACCAGGTCTGAAACCCACTTGTTCGGCTCTCGGGATATTGGGTTCGAGTCCGGAGGAGCTCCGGGCTCGAGTGATCCAGAAACTGACTCCAATAATCGTCAGAGAAGAGCCCCGGGCTCCGAAACGGGTTCGGGCCAATCCCCCCGTGTGTCCAGAAGTTGACTTCAACAAATACTATGTTCGCCTGACGGAGGAATGTCTCTCGCAGCCACAGAGACCGACCAGCACTGCTTTCGGAGAGACCCTGTCGTTCGCGGAAGGGAAAATCCCGATGGTCGATTATGATAGCTTCATCGGAAGCGATCGTTCCGAAGAGGCCGCTCCGAGTCCGATGGAAATAGGAGAAGTGGGAAGGAAGCCCTCGAAGTATAAACAGCCTGTGATGAAAACTCGGTAGAGTCGAGTCGACACGGCCAGAAGTTTGTTTATATCTATTTGTACATATGGAGCAGCGTCGTGTACACATGAAATTTTCCCTCAGCTCCACCCGTAGAATAAAGACCGCTCGGAAGCTCGGAGCTTTCGAAAATATATTGAGCCTTCTGCGGGATTCAGAGGGACGTCAAATTCTCCGGCGAATAGCGAGACTTGAGGCTGTTCCATCTTTCTTTACCACCCCTGCGAGGAAGACCCCGGAACACGAGACGCACTTCATTTCATCACTGCGCTCAACATAAGGGACGAGACTGATTTATTCTTATCATTCTATCCATTGGATGAAGACTTCCGAAACGGGAATGAATTACTTGTCTAATCGATCCGTCGAAGAGGTCTGAAGTTGTGCATCCTCGACATCATTTTCACCGCGCGAGGATCGTCATCCCGCCACACAACGTATTGATATCTGTATTCGAAAGGGGCGGTTTTCTGGAAATGATCTATCGACCAAAAACCGGTCACGACAGCTGCAAGAATGGATGCGGTCCTGTTAGTTTCTTTCGAAATTCACCGCGGATATCGAGAGAGCTCGCGGAAGCTCCGCACGAATCGCAGAGCAGAGGAGAAGTGCGCTCTTGATCCGAAAGATCGAGCGCTCCCGGGGGATTCACCCGTCTCTCCGAGATGTCCGCTCCGGCTGTCCGTTCACGAATTTTTTTGACGAATACCTACCGATCGAAGTAAGGCAGCCCAGAACGAAGAGATCCGGGTGTTTGTTGAACCAATATCGGACGAAGTTTCCTGGGAATACCCTCGCCGTTAGTCATCTTCATACAGTCTAGCCTTGTCCACGAGATCATTCCATTCCACTTTGTAGAGGCAAGACATTGCCCCTGATTCGTAGATCTATCAGCCAGGCAAATGACAACACTCGACGCGCGAAAAGCAACCGTAAAGGTGATTGACGTCGTTTCTGGGCTTCATGATTCCTTGCGAGGGCAGTCATAGAGAATTCAAGGATGGGATTGACAATCACGATGCCCAGCAAAGCCTGAGACAGTGTAAGGTCTTGAAGAAACTCACGCTTCGATTCGATCTTCCATGTTTTGTCCGTGGGCCTCATGTTGGATCGATTTCCTCAGAGCGGTGGAGCTCACTCAGTCAGAGCTGTCTCTCCTCACCCGACTGACCGTCAGCGGTCTAAACTTCGGAACTGAATGTAAACAAGCGCGGAGCAGAGAGATGGTGAAATTTCCCGGAGACATGATCTTGTGCGAGAAGCTCTCTCACGGCTCGCTGTATCTAGAAGCTGTGTGATGGAGTGTTCTCATAGTCCATGCGAACTTCGTTCTCGGATAACGGGCGTGAAACGGAAAGAGTTGAATCTTCGGGACACGGTCCGGATGGATGAATTCAGGCTCTGCCGGGTGATCAGCGTACTATCATCTTATCATGGGCCGATAAATTCATCAAGCATGAATTTGTGAGTTGCAATGAAATGCGTCGCGGTATCGTTCGAGGAAGACAGAATCATCGCGTCATCGAGTCATCGCGTTCGAAAATTGAGCCTCCGAGTGACCCCGCTGAAGCGATCCCTCGAATGGGCGGGAAGAACCGCCCGGTTGAATCTGACTCCCAGGATATATCATCGACATCATTGCCATTCCATCATTTAGAATCAATATAACTTTCCTCGATTTTATACATCGCAGAACTTTGAACGCGGTCCCTTTACCTTGAGTTCTTGCGCACGCGACATACCGCAGAATACTCATACCAGGCATAAGCTCGGAGAAGATACAACTCCCGGAGGTACGAGTCGTTCCGGCGATTTTTGAATAAAATTTCAACAATGAGCCCGATCCTTAATCATGGAATCCCGTCGAAAGACGTTTCTGTCGCGAATTATGGGAATGAGGGTTCTCCCACACGGTGCTCCGATTGTGCCTCGCAGGTGGTCTTATGAGCTTCCCGGAGGAAGTGGGAGAACTTGAACAACGTTAAACCCCGGCGTCACTGATAGCTCCGCGGGACCTCCCGGGACAGGCAGGAGTTACCATGAATACATTCAGGAACCGACGCGGATCCTCGAATGATCTCAGCAAAGCTCCTGTGAGAACGTTGTTCCCTATCAAGCCATCAGCTCTGAAAAATGTGGTCGAAGGTAAGCTGTCAGACGGGGAGCTAACAATATCGATGTGTAGTCTAAATGTTCGATGCCATTTGCTCATCTCGAATCCGGGACATTGGGAGCTATCTGATGTGTCTATTTCTCCCGCAGAAGACAGCAGGGAAGAGGCATCACTCCAGAGAATAATGGTGGACTACAACGCTCATTCATATTTAGGAATCATCGAGAAGAGTAGGTTCCGTAGGCGTATCCGAGATCAAGGCTTGTAGTCAGCACCCCGAATTATTGTAAGGGTACTGTCGATCTAAGCTGATTTGAAAATCGTTTACAGATGAACATTGCCGGAGAATGCAATTCTTAGTCAAGCACTTGGAGACCATGCGGCAGGACAGTCGAAATTTGGACTACGACAAGTGAGGGACCGGGGACTCGTCGTGTGCTAGTGAAGTCGTCCGCTCACGCCCCGTCGGTGTGAATCTTCCTCGCGTGGTTCGAAAGAACTTGCAAGAGGGCGTATCCGTTGAATGAATGCATCGTTCACTAAGGGGGGACGCATCATGACGGAAACACATACGTGGTTTCTGGAAGCGTCTCATATCTCGGTGCGATCAGGAGAATAACCACCATGGACACTTTTATGAGACTGGTCGTTCGAAGGCGAAAAATGCAGACTCCTGTTTTCACAGGCCGACGGTAACACGGTTCCGTATATAGGGTCTAGGGTCCTTTGTTCAATACACATTTTGTGATGAAAAGGGCGGTAACAATAAAGGTTGCTGAAAGCATTGAGACCACTGTCGTTACTATGCAGCGCTCACGGGCATCCAACCTGCGGAGGCGAGAACTCATCAGCTAGTGAGCGAATCCCGCCAGTCCCGGAAGATAATTGCCTTCTGGCTGCATGCAACAAACCTGAATAATAATCGAGGACTGAAAAGGGTACGAACCAGGGTGGCGGAACTTGATTCTGCGGTCCAATCACCATGCTGCTCAACAGAGCCTGTTGTTGGAGTTTCAGCGTGCTCATGTTATCCAAGTTCCTGCTGAGCCGATTGTGCTTCTGGGCGCTTTTAGAGACGGTCGATTTGGAACTTTTCGCCGCATGTCCCGTCGGTGCGAACTTTCCCTTTTTCTTGGAGGCTGAGGAAGGAGCTTTATTTTTCGAACTTCTTGCAAGCCGATCCGATGCGGCGGAGCCTCTCGCTTTCTTGGGCGAATCCGACGCTATCTCAGATGGCGATGACTCTCCTTCGGAAATAAAGGTCGCCGACATTCTCGCGAGAATTCGCAAAAAGCGTTCCCGAGCGATACGAACAGCGTAGAATGCGCTTCGTTTTCACTCCAGTTGAGGAAGTCGGTCGAGTACACTTTGATATCCAATCGATATCCATCCGAGCAATGATGCGAAAACGACGACTTGCATGCACTCGCGGCGTTTTGCGTAGATGCAAGGAAGTGAGGGGGACGACGCATCGCCGGAAGATCAGATAGATTTGGATGAGGGCGACTCCGACACCGGATTATCTGCGAGTTCTCATAAACGCTGGTACCTCGAATGCCCATATTCAGCGGGTATTTTCGTGTTGTTGGCGCTGGTCTCTCTCCTCGCTGTGATGGTCTTCAAAACGCCCCAAGGATATTTCGAGCCCCAGCTAGGACCTGGTGCGTTGACGCCATACGACGGGTAATGCGCTAGACCCTGGCTGAGGGCGCGCCACTGCGGGTTATCGGTGTCTATCTGAAATGTCTGCTTTCCAGATTATGGAGCGCCGTGGTGTGATGCGAATTCCACTAAGATTCCCTGTATCGGCTGTCCGGCGGAATCTGAAGTCTTCCGCGTGCATCATCATGAGGCCAGTCAGCACGGCTACGTGAACGAGGCGCTGTTCAGAATCAAATACAATTATTACACTCATTGGAATTTTCACCTGAGCTTTTCGAGTGCTGAACCTTTCTCGCGAGTGTACTTCAGCCTTCTGACCTTCGATCACGGATCTGCCGACGTGCTCTCCCTGAAGTTTCTCGTCGAAGCCAGGACGGCGGACGGATTTGTCGGCTACGTTTTTTTCAATCGATCAACCATGCACTTCTCGGTTTCGAAGCGATTGGACGCCGACCTCGACGCAAACGTGGGGAATTCGATATCCAAAGTCCTATCGGCCAAAGCAAATGATTGGACTTCTCCGCAAGGTTTCGACAAGAAGATTTTCTTCCGCATCGAACGGGGACCGCGCGGGGGTCTATTCCGTCTAGGCACGTGCTCCAGTTGTAGAAAGCAAGTGTTCGAGCAAACGATTCCATTGAAAGGCGGCTTACTCCCGGTCGATAGCGATCAAGTGTTCGTCATGTTCTGGGACGAGGGAATCGAGGACCTGAGATACAACCTGAAGTTCATGAAGCGCTGTTACGTGACTGATGGTCAGCACCAGCTTTGTCCGACCCCGAACGGTTCGTCAGTGATGAAATGCTCCGACGCCTACTTTCACCAAGAGCGCAGGTTTCCAGTCACGAAGCTCAGACCTCTGTCTTAGAGAATTTCATTCTCAGATCGCATCAGCGACCGTAGACAAGCGACATATCGAATATCTGGCGCCAATAAAGGTCCCGACACGCTCTGGCTGCATGTACTCATGTTGAGCTCCGGTAATTCGAGTCTTCTCGCGCGATGCGCGATATGCAGAGCCATCTCCCGGTGGGAACTTCCTCAGATCCGGCGGATCTCCGGCAGATTGTCGGCAGTCACGCAACACGCAACAACCAGACGATGCTTCGGTCCCTTACTTACGGAACTCTCTAGCTCTTTCAATATGGGAGAGCAACGAAGTACCGCGGATGGTTCTCTCGAATCAGCTAGCCTAGCGAGAAATAGGAAGAACGCTCCGAGCCCGAAGGCTCCG
>NW_003803389.1:384799-490864 GCF_000255335.2 Galendromus occidentalis
GCTCCGAGCGCGAAAGAGCCACCTAAGCCGCCTAAGCCACCCGATCGGATCTTCCGCAATCCACTGCTTTCGCTCATAACTTTCGGAGTGATTTATTTCGTAGTGAGAGAGATCACGAGGCCCAGAAGTTATTTCCATCCAAGAGATGACGACGGTACGCAACAAGGGCATGTTCTGGCGGAAATTCGGGGAGGGACCCTGAACGGAGACTTGTCAGAAAGCTGAGGTGTCAGTGTTCCCTATCGAGAGCAGCACGAGGGGCTTGAACTCCTAGCCTATCTCACCAACGATTTCCTTTCCAGACATCGGAGGGGTCTGGTGCGAAGCTCGGTCTTCTCAAGCATCGACGAACCTCCGATCGTTCATGAAGAATACCGAGCTCTATTCTCTGGTCGAAGAAACCAAGCACCAGAACCTTCTAATCGACGCGCTCTTCAAGTCGAGCTTCAAATTCCATGATCATTGGCATTTCCGCGTGAACCTCGAAACATGCGGCAACCGATCGCGAATCTATTTCGGTCTGCTGACCCTCGACAGAAGATATGTCAATGTGATCGCCCTGAAGTTCCTGCAAGAGTTCGATGCATTCGGCTATGTTTTCTTATCACATTTTGAAATGCCCATCGATAAGCCGTTCGACACAATAACTGCGATTCTCGAATCCACAACAAATATCACACTCGAGATGATGATGCTTCACGCGAAAGATTGGACGTTTCTGCAAACGTACGACAAATCACTCGATTTTCGCATTGAGCACGATCCGTACGGCGGTTACATTCGCCACAAGTCTTGTGGTCTCGAGGAGGGTAGGAACTGCAAAGACAGGAACTTCGATGGATCGGCTCGTTTGGAGAGCACATTCCTCCCTCTAGAGAAAAAGAAATATTTTTTCATCAATCACAAAAAGCTCCAAAATCAAGATGGACGAGCAATTCAATTTTACAAGAGGTGTTACGTGACTAATGCCGATCACGAACAATACTGTCCGAACGAAGACGGAACGGCGCTGATAAGATGCACCGTACCCCTCTTCGGAGCTCTCTCGGCATGGTTCAACCGAACCTTCCTCCTCTGACTGAGCGTCGAAGTAAAAACCGGATTCTTTCTCTTGGTGGAGCCTCGCGCAGGATGGAAGCGGGCACCTGGCTCCAGGACGGTTGTAATTCGCTGTTCAATAAAAAGTGTAAGCTTTCGAAAACAAGGAGGCGTGCAAGTTTCCGACCCTAGTCAGGGTACGGTACCCCTTGCGCTGGTCAAATAATCGAGAGTGACAATCGCTGGACGCGATTATCAAGGAGCCTTTCCCATCGAATACAGCTGACTAGATTCATTGGCTTGGACCGAAGTTCCTGATGCTGCGGCGCGTCTGCCAATTTTGTTCCGACGTTTTTCTGCTACCCAGTCTTTTCTATGATGCTGTGCTTCCCTCTGAATGAGTCGCGCAACGTCCAGGGAATTTCGCAGAGTAGACGGCGTCCTCCGCCAGGTCGAGATCATAGATGGAGGAATAAGTCTCGCTTCGAAAGAGTAATAAATATTATTTATTGGAAAATAAAAGCTCGCAATTCTTCATATTTACACGGGAGGTACGAGACCTTACTATAGAAAACCATCGTCACATTGATGCATCATTCCGGGAAGTCGTCGTAATTGGAACACTTTGCCAATGTCATACTTCGATTTACAAAACAGAAGGATGAAAGACCCTCGGTCGCTTCGGACAGAGCTGTGTTTTGCTCAGCCATGCAGGACTTCGACACGTTCTCGGTCCACGGTTGGGAAACTCCATGGTGTATTGGAGAGCACAACCTTTCTGGAGATCGACTACACAGCGTTCGTCCATCAGGAGCGGTCATCATTATTGTATGGGATGCACGTCGCCGATCCGAAGAATCGATCCGGGAGTATCTCGAGGGAGGTGACACGAATTTTCGGGACCACCGGCCCGAGCGAGTCTGAGACCCATCGGAAGACATGAACTCTAAGTCGCGAACTTCGTTCACGAAGCCCTTCGAGCAACACACTTTCAGAATTGGCTTTCCGTTATTCTCACGGTTTCTCGATGTCCGAGCCTAGTGCACTAACGGAGTCCAGGTATGTTCCGTGGCTTCTTCCGCGCTCCACATCGTTTCCAGTGAGTCGCGGTGACGTCCTTGAGCTTTGTGAGCTTTAACAATCGCGACGATACGGTTTTCAACGTCGCCGAAGTGTGGCCGTTTATCAGGATCGTGATGCCAACATTCGGTCATCAGGTCCCAACAGGGCTGAGTGAAACAATAAAGTCTGGAAGCAGAACCCAATTAGATTCCCATGATGACTCATCCAAATATGATGTCCCTCTCGCTTCGGGAGCGGGATAATGGCATGATTATTCTGTCATGGAGCTTCTCACTCTCACCTTTCCGGTCTGCATCCCTTGCGTACACTGGACCAAAGAGCGTCTTTGTCGGGGCAGTCTGCGAATTTCGCCGGCAGGTCTGTTTTTCCAGAACACAGGTACCAGAACAGAATTCCGAAAGCGTAGGTGTCCACTCGGTTGTCGTACTTCTGACTGAACAGCTCTGGTGCCATGTGGATCGGAGTACCCACGACGGAACCGGATATCATCGCATTCGGCTTGCAGAAACCGAGATCGGTGATTTTCGCTCGATTATCATTATCCAGCAGTACATTCTTCAGCTTTATATCTCGGTGGACCAGACCCTGTCGAAGAAAGAGAGATGGAACCATTCCTTCTGCTGATCCACTAGAGACGAGACCGATACACGGCGGGGAGCTGGTCGGCCGCAATAGACCTCCGAATTGTAGCGTCTTCTCACCTGAGAGTGCAAAAATCGGATGCCCTGAACCACGTCCTGCGCGATTCGCATCCTGGTTAGGAACGGCAGCTCATGATGAAGAGCTGTGTGGAGATCTAGGCTGAGTCTGTCCATGATGAGGAATACGGCCGGGGTCCCTTGACCGTAGTTGTAGTCGATCACAGAGCCTCGCAAGGGCACGAGCCTGGAATATCCAGACTTTAGGATTCAGGGCATTGATCGATGGTACAGGAATCCTGCGGAGACGGGTCAACCCGCAGGCGCGATCAAAGGTGAACACTCATACGACGGGTGTTGGCAGTACCTTTCGTGGGGGGGCAACGAGCGCGTATAGAAGAATTCCATTGCCAAATCGTTCCAATGCTTGTCGTCGGGGGGAACGACGCTTTTGATGGCTAGGGGACCCCGCATTCCCCAGGATTCACAGGAATAAACCACACCGTACTGACCCCGTCCGATCTCTTTGCCAAGCGTTGGCATACCGTACATGATCACATCCCGAAGCGAAACCGCCTCCAAGGAGTACCTGGAAACAAGCTTATCTTGTATTCGACAGCTCGCCGTCCCGATCGTGTATAGATAATGACATGAAGGCGGCTTATCGATAATAATCATCTGGTGGCTGCTCAATGATTCACTGAACTCACCTCGCGATGCTAGGAGCGAGAGTTTTCCGAATTCGATCTTTCTCGTTCTTGATATGATCGATACGGCCATCGTGGTCGGCTTTCAACTTGACCATAGCGGCAACGAATCTCTCGTGACTGCTATCCAATCTGCGAATACGTGATTCCCGTTAAAGCTACTCAGGGAATATCTAGGACACATTCATATTGGCTCGGGCTCTCTCAAGCTTCATCTGACATCTCTCACTGACTAACTCACTCACTCCCTAACTCACTTTTCTTTGAATTGTGCGCAAATGCATTTCGCCAGACGCGCGTCTGAAAGTGACTTCAAGAGGTCAATCGCCACTCGCCGTTTCCAAGCGGGATCGATCGCGGGCGATCCGTTGCCCGGGAGATCTTTGAACATGCGCCGCATCTTCTCTAGAAGCATCCAGAGAATGGAGCTTGACGTCCTGGCAGTGACTTCCAGCTGAGAGCGAGAAAGCAAGCTTTATCGTCCCGTAATTGCTTCAGACGACGTCTCCCCTGATGCTGTGTCTGCTGTAGATTATCCTGTGTCTTTCGAGAATAATCGACATTCTAGCAGGTCCTCAGTACCTGATACGCGGCGTTCAGGATCTGCCGCAGGGCGTGACTGGCTTGTACCGTGTGATTTGCGTCATTGGAATTATTCGAATGGCATGTTTGCTCCAAGGTCGTGAGACATCTCTCCAGGGTACCGACGAAGCTGTCTTTCAGCAAGGGCATTGAGCTGAAGAGCTTGTCAGCCACCGCAGAGCTCAGAAGGTTCAAGACGAAGTCCTGCAGAGGAAAGTTCCGAATCAAGGAAGCGGGCCACGCTAAGGCTGGCGTCATTCTCGTCGAGCCCATCCGGGGATGACCGGAGTGAACGAGTTCCTCACCTGAACTTGGGTCGCACACTTTTCTCTTGTCGCAGGCGAGGCCGCTTCAATTTCTTCCGGAGGGATTGAGACGAAATCGAAGTTTGCGCATTTCTCGAGGATTTCGTCCATAAGATCAGAAAGCGTCTGGTTTATGAGAATCCTGACTTCTTCCTGAAAATAACGCGATCCCCTTGAGCAACGAGTCTCGCCAGTCGATTTCATCCGAAATGCTGCAAACTTCGCTCGATCGATCATGATTTGGAAAGATCGAGGAATTAACATAAGGAATCAACGGGAACCTACTTGGTTGGTTTTGGCAACTTCGAGAAGTTTTTTGTAGAGTTCAGCTTCTTTCTCTCTCGCGTAGTCGATTCTCATGGGCGTTATGTTTCGATCTCTGATGAATTCGAAGGCGCTCAGGATGAACATATTCAAAACCGTCGATTGCACCTCGTTCAAAGTGTTCGCACCTTCGACCACCATCCACTGCAGTACTCGCCGCACGAAGAGGACTATGCTGGAAATCGAAACTAGGTAAGTGAGCTTGAACTCCTCATGCTCGACCATCATTGACCTCTGCTCCGAAAGAACGCGCGTTCCACCATGAATCTAAAAGCCCAAGATTTACCTCGAGCTCCGGCGTTTCGATCCACCGTTCTGACCGTTCTGCCTGATTGTTTCGACGGAATCGGCCAACATGGAAGAAGATCCCTCGCTATTCCGTCTGTCCAAAACGAAACCCAAGTTTTGAAGCTGTCCGAAGAGCTCCGAGCGGTTCCTCTGGGTCCGGGCGTGTTGCTCGGACTCGGTGAGATCGCACATACAAGCGGCTTTCGGCCCGACGAAGAACACGCTCTCAGAACCCACTCTGGCTTTGAGCTGTCGGAGTTCGTCTTCTTCTTCGGAGGACAGAGTTTCACCTCGAACTGCGTAAATGACAATGGTCGGCATACGGAGACCATTCAACGCCGCTCGACTGAAAGTGCGCTCGACGGAATCTTCTGAAGGTGAAACGATCAGCTGGACCTCATTCCGGAGAAGAGAATTGCGGAATTTGACTTCGAGGATCGCGGAACGTCTCGCAGAATCCTCGCATCCTGCAAGGGGGAGAGAAACCTCAGGACATCGAAATTCCCGCTCTTCCTGCGCGACAATGGAAATCGCTGCAGGACTGCCGAGGTCGTCCACGCCTTCTCCGTTGACGGTGATTCGAGCAGAGGGACAAGAGCGATGAACGTACCGTCGACGGTGAGGTCGGCTCTCGGTATGGTTTGCCATCCTTCATCGTACGAGGCCAGATCTTCCATGAGATCGTAGGTGGAATCAGGAACCGAGAGACTTATTTCCGTCTGGTCACCTTTCTGAAACGTAACCATCCGCCACAGCTCGTCGGGACATTGATCGACGCCAACGGGCAGGATCGACGAGCCGAAGAGCTCGTTCACGACAGCGGCTTTCGCGGAACAGCTTCGCCCGAAGACGAGGATGGCGACTCCACCCATCGTAGCTCGACTCATGATCTCTTTCTGTTCCGGTTTCGGATGCAGGTGGCTGAGCTGATCTGGAAAGTTCGGACCATACTTAAGTCGTGATATTTTTCGGGCTGATGCACACTGAAGCGAAATCGATGGATGACGTGCGAGGGTGTCCTGTGAGGCAACGTCGACGGAGCCCGTGGTCTTTCCTACTCACCCCCGTTAAAGTATCCACCTCTGATAACTTCTCCTATTGCTCTCCTCGTATCGTTGTACAGCCTTCGGAGCTTTAGCGAATTGCTCGAGAAACGCGAAAATTCTTGCGCCAGGAAATGCCCCGTAGACTCCGCCCGCATTCTCTTGCGACGGTCCCGGCCTGAAAGGAAGCGTTCGAACATTCTCATCCAAGTTTCCCTCACGCGAAGTACCTGACAGCGAACGACTCCATCTCTCAACGCATACGATGCGAACAAGGGGCAACCACAGGCTCGAGAAAGTCCAAATCCGTCCGTAGAGTGAAACTGTTCTAGAAACCAGAGGATCTCGGTACACTGATCCCCACCACCCGAGTCACCGGCGAGGAATAACAGAGGAAACCGAGTTGAGCATGCGACTTTTGTTGACGAACGACGCGATCGAGATATCGAGGCACAAAACGCCGAAGGACAGACGGACTGACGGAGGAACGGATGACGAACCGATTTCGGTATCCGAGGAGAGATTCAGACTCGGGCTATGATCTTGTGAATCCGGAGGGAGTTTCAGCTGAGATTTTTCGATGGAGCAGATGGAACCAACGCGAAGATAAGTCCCTCCAGGACGCACACGTCAATTAGCGACTAAACAAAAACAAACGTTTGTTTGCCTACTTTTTGCGTAGCTTGCAAAGATGCACATGGCGCCGGAACGCTAGTAAACTTCACAAAACTTCACTCAGCCAATCGCTCCAGACAGTCGGGAACCTGTTAGCTTTCGAACCACAACTGTCGAATGTGTTGCACGACGTCGAATTTGTACCGAGCGGGTATCCTTTCCCTCTCTACTTTCTCACATGGCAAGAGACCGTACACGAGAGCAGCGTCGGTCGGCTCCGACGTCAGCGATTGCACCGCGAGGAACTACCGAAACAAGCGGCCGGATTATACCGGACCTTTCACAATCCACAGAGTAAAGGTCGTCGAATGCGAAATTATATTTGATTAAACAGACACACACTCGCACGCAGACAATCGCGCACGCTTGCCCATATCTAGACGAACTCGTTCGGCTCTTCCTTTGCCAGTATCTTCTCCGGAGCTCCACTTCCTCTTTCCAAAAAAGGGGCGAAAGAATTGAATTTCACTTTGAAATCTGTCCGGCTTACAAGCACGGATGAGATCCGCAGCTCCATTCAAAGATCCATGGGAGCCTTTTTCGCATCGAGGATTCCGCGCGATCGCTAGCTCCAGGATTCCAATCGGAGCTCTCGACTCGAATGAGCGACCGCACGTATTATTCTCGAATTAAAAGCTAATCAGATGTCATCTGTTCGTCATATTGACTGTCAGGACAATCAGCACGTTCGGCTCAAGGCTCTCATCGATGGAAATTGTCGACGTCAGGTTGGAAGGTAGTCCGACATTCCAATAATAGTTCATCACGGTCAGATAAAGCTATCGAGAGCTGCTTATCGAAATGATAGAATTAGGCATTTGAGGCGGGACTCCGAATTTTCCCGAATCGATGCGGTCAGATTAGGGGGAAGGAGTGTGAAGGCTCAACGATGCGATGCGGTGGCGCTTGTGAGCGACCGGTGGGTTTCGGAGCGATCTCGATTTCCCGGAGTGGACATATCGCAAGAGGAGGGGGGCGGCCGGGCGTCGCGCTCGCAATGAACCGGGTCCGTGATCATACGCCGCTCTCTCCTCGGCCGTCTATGAATCGCTATCGTAGAACGAGTGCATTATCTCGATGATGATAAGCACGGCGAGATAAGGCTTTGCGTCAACAATTCGACCAGACGGTGACCCTGACGCAAACAAACGTTGCTGAATACAGCTCTACGGCGGTTGTATTCGGGTACTCGTCATGAACAATCTCCATCGCCGCCTTTCTTAGTGTTGCCGACATGTGGCCGCTGCCGTGGCGCCCGACATGACATCAGGAACAGACACTTGGACCCCAAGCAGCTTTTTCTTCAATGGGGATGATTAAGGATTGGAATCTGGCGCGGCATTTCTCCCGAAAGTTCGCGACGTTCCCCGGCCCCTGGGACTCGGGATGGGTAATCACCCGGAAATGCCGTGAATATCCTCAACCTTCGGTGCACCAAATTCCTGGCTTTATGAATGATGCTGATCCATGGTTCACGCGAGGTGAATATTTCGACGTCGCACATGCTGGGAGTCGATGAAAAACGAGGTATAACAAACCAGATATCGCACATCTCCTTCACCGGGCCGACGGGTTGTGGTTGGGGGCCGCGGAGGTTACTCATCGACTTCGAGAGTCCTAAATCCGAAAGAGAGATCTGCGATGACCGACCCGCGGAGGGAAGAAGGTCTGAACACCACACTGCCTTAGAGGGAGGAAAACGGATGCGTCGGTGGGCTTCGGGCGCCTGGAACTAGTGTTGTAGTCTGCAGACCTCTCGGTCTCGTTCCGGTATCCTCTGAGCGAGGAGTGTATCATCCAATTATTCCCCGAACACGGATGATCTTAAAACAACATTGAGCGCAAGCTTTCGAGAAGATCTTACGAAATGTTGCCCTACTCCATCAAACGCGATCTAGCGCGGATCCACGGGTAATCAAGAACGCCCTGCCCTTCACAGTACAAAGACTCACAGCCATCTCTAGTCCTATTTCTTTGGCGTTACGCTAACGCCGCCGCGCTCGCCGCTCAAGCGGTGTCGGAATGTCGACGCAGACATTCTGCCGAAAAGAAGTCGACGGAGCTCTGTAGGTCGACGCAGCTGCGGTTTCAGCGCCGAAATCGATCGGGTGGAAAATGCTCCTCGTGGAGCATCTGAAGCGAGCTTACGGTTGTTCCGAGGACGATTTCAAGTCCGCGGCTCTATTAGCCGGACCGCGATCGTTTCACCGCTTCATTGAAAGATATCTGGAGACAAAACTCCCTCAAACGACTGTCGCTTTGTGTACAACATAGGGGCCGTCACGACGCGACGGTAGTCGAAGAGAACCAAGACCACACAACGGAACGGCCCTGCGCTCGATCAGCTGACGAGATTAGGCGTACCGCACGGTTCGCGCCAAACAGGTGTTTCTTTCCGGAGCAATCTCTCGTCGACAGCGTCGGTCTTGCATGCTTTGCTCTGCACGAGTCTTCGAGACGGTTCCCCAGATTGTGGATCATCCCGAAAATTCTGTGTCCGCGATCTCAAAGAGTATCAACTGGGTCTTGCTGGAATGCAGTCATGGATGCTGGCGGCGTCAGGAGCCAACGAGCGAATCGTATAACACATTCCTGATTGTTCCGGAGATCACTTCTCCAAACGACACGCTCTGTCGCTCATTTTCACGCTGACCACAGTTTCAATTGTTTGAAGAGTTCTCGGTATCACGAACACGTTGCGGGTCGACTAACATATGACGGTGACAAGACCGCGCGGACGAGAATCGATGGTCGACTGCTGGAGAGTCGGTTCCGGCTGGCGCAGTGATCTTCACCGAATGCCCGGTACGAGGCCTCGTCCGAGAGCGTCTCTTAGGAATTTTGTGCAATCGACCCGAAGGACAAGTACAGAGCCTCACGTGGCGAACTACCGGCTATCCTCGCTCCTCTTCGGAAAACTCGACCCACGCATTTATGTATCCGGGACCGATTCCACCACAGAGACATGGTGTCATTCAGAGGAATGCGAAGCGAACGGAATAGTCTCTCAGACGTCGCTCGTGATTCCGAACAGCGCTCCGGAAAACGAGAAGTCAGCTGAGCGCAAGTTCTACCGTCTGACCATGCCGAAACACATGCGGGAGCACCTAAGTATCATCGGAAACTTTCTCCGACCTGAACGCGCTCAGGGCTGAGTGCCTTCGGAGCGAGCGTCTGAGATGATTCGCTCTGCTGGGAAGCCGCAGCGAAGTTCCCTAGCTCGCTGCGAACGATCAGTGAAGAACTCTGAGAAGAACTCTGAGAAGAATTTCTACTCGCGCATCATGTGACACCTATCAATGAGAGCAGTCACATAGTTTCGGAAGGTCGAATCGAAACGGAGCTGTAAACAGCTCCGTAAAGCACAGATTAGTTCTAGCGGACAGTCTGGCAGAGACAATAGGGGGAGAAAGTCAAGCTATTTTGGAGACCTAGTCAAATCGACGCGGAAGATGCGGATTTCCCCGCGAGCGATGTCCGGCAAAGACTTCGCCATAATGCCGTCAAAATAAGGTCTTTGATCAGCCGGCTGTGTTACCGCGGTACGTCGCAGTGAAGGAAAACAAAGAAGATGTCGTCAGCTCCAAGGCTTTGACGTGATACTGGATAGCGAGCACCATAATGTCTGTCCTGATGCAAGGCCCTCGAGGCTAGTTTCATAACAGTCGCGTACCAGCTGCGGCGTATACCTCCAGGTGTACGCGAGGACACTAGACCGCTCTGAATGCGGCGGAAACCGATGCGAAGGGTCCAGCTGGACGCCTCATGGATGCAGTATCGCTTAGAACTCGCAAATCACTATCAAAAAAAGAAGAGACGGCGCCATCTTGATGTGTCGGTCGACTTGGAACCCACGAGAGTCTCGAATCGAATTACGCTTTCGGATTGGAGCTGGAGCGACTTCTTCCTGAGTTTATCTCACATAGTTGACGACGGGAGTAAACTGAACTTACGTTGCACTAAGTATCGCAGTATTTGGCTTTCACTCATATCGCTCGCCGAGCGTCTCATTTTCGCGAGAAAAACACAGTTTCGGACGATCACGCAGCTGTCCCCGGCGAGTCAATCGTCAGCTAGTCGGAAACTAGTATAGAGACCGCCGAGGATCGGATCCGTCGCCGATCGTGGCGATTCCGTTCGAAGAGAGAATCGGATGACTCTCTCCAGCTTCTGACTTTGACAATCTGAGACATCGTCCTGAGCGACGGCTCATGGTTGACGCTCACCCTTTCTCTCTTTCGGTCATGGTGTTCCGCCTCGATTCCAGATTGCGCATCGGACGCATCCATGAAGTTCCATCATCGAGTTCACCCGGAACTGCATATATTTGAGCTTATTGCGATCAGAGGCGAGAAATCGAGGGATGCGGAGAAGAACACGAGGGGTATCGAAATCTCATGCACACTGTAGACATAGTCTTTACCTGGATTAACGACATATCGAGGGAACACAGGCATATTCCGTTACCAAAAATCAGAAATGCTGTTCAGTGCGGAGTCTTTGACGGCACTGAACCCTTTGACAGATCTAGATGTGGACGATTCGCAGGATTAGGAAAGATAAAACCGCCTAGATTATGTATCGCTAAGGGAAATCACAGAGCGTCTGCCCTCCAGCCAGCGATTAGCTCATCCTCTGACAACCGCAACTTTTCGAATTCTCGCGAAGAGAGCCGCACCAGGGGGTGCAGGCAAACCGGATTGATCCCCATTGAGGCGGCCGCGGGGGGGGGGGGGAGGAGTGAATGGAATTCCTACTCTCAATCGCCGCAATGACGAGAATTCGGGAATTTTAAATCTGAAAGCGACATCTCCCTGAAACAACCGTAGGGGGAGAAGCGGTTCGAAGGAGTTCGTTCCGCCAATACAACGCGCCAGAAGATCGTTTTATACGAGCGATTAGATACGGAAGATACGATCGAATATATAGGATTTGGAGCAGTTGTGTTCCTGGTGACGAATGTCAATCCCACATGGAATGCTCGGTTGCCTCCGACAAGGATTCTATTCCGAGTTCATCGGCCACGGCGAGCGTCTAAAATAAACTTCCCTCTGCCTACAAGAGATCACTTAGGTGCCTCGGCGTTGCGTGACTGTCCGCATGGAAGAATCGTCTCACAACCACAGCGTCCGAGGTACTTCGCGGAGAATCGTTCGGACTGAGAGAGTCTGACAATTTGTATTTTTCCAACTTCTTCTTTCGATTGAGATCGTTTAATGATGCGGAAATATTCGACGGGCCTGAAAAATTCTTCACGCTTGGCGCGCCAACCGAGAACGGCGTGGGCTGTCGAGACGTCGGCTGGAAAACCTCGCCATGCATGAAAAACGCCCTTGGAAAAAGCGAATCGTTTTCAGTCTCCTACGGGTCCGGTATCAAGGTCCATCAAAGCTCTGTCGAAACATATGATGGTTCGACAATCGTTCCATTATGATGGTTGACCGCAGAGAGTAGAAAAATCGAACTTTGTTTTGCGGGCGGACGTGTCCTCCTGCCAGCATTTTGTCGTCCGAGATCGCAGCGATCAGATTAGGGATCATCATTGTAATGAAAAGCACTCTTTTCGTAGAATATTGGAAATTATTTTTCAAACTTCCAGTCTCGAGCCAGAATTACATCGAGACCTTCGCGAGATCTCCTGAGCGGCCGAGAGTGCAGGGAGCTCCAACCCTCTGCTCTGAACGGGGTTCGGGGCGCTGTCCACCCGAAGCCGCCCTTGAGAACTCGAATAATCGTAATCACTGCCCGAGACATCATTTCCATCGCCGGGGATTAGGTAGTATTCTTCCGTTACGAGTGTGGAAAGTCATTCCGCTCAACGTTTTCCTCGCTCGAAATTGAATCATCTGTCTCCCTAGGAAAAACACGATAGCGAAAGAACGGAGTACATATGTATATATAACTTCCAATGGCGGTTTCGGCACTCGAAAGAGCGCTCGCGAAGGATGATAAGAGTTCGACTCAGATGATAACAAACATTGGATTCGACAGGTCGTCCTGTTTAGCACGGTGAATAATAATATACTCTAGCTCTGCGATGGTGTCACCCGAGTAAGCTTAGTCGCCCATGCTCTCGTTTCGCCTGGGACGGAGTCGCTCCGGCTCACGAAGTGCTGGGAGGATAGCCCTCGAATCGGACCAGGAATGTAGCCACTGGCCCATTTCCCCATTCTGGGAGCTCGTCAGAGCGGGCGCTCCTGAAAATCCGGGATCCGGGGCGATGCGCTTGAGCTCGGGATCCCGTTGAGCAGGGTACTCCGGTCTTTCCGCTGAATTTAATGTTCTGTCTCGGGAAGCATTCTCTCATTCGGAGAGAAGCGGAATTATTCGAACATCTGAAGATGCGTGGTTCATATCGTATCATTTTACT
This sequence comes from Galendromus occidentalis, assembly GCF_000255335.2. Lineage (NCBI taxonomy): Eukaryota > Metazoa > Arthropoda > Arachnida > Mesostigmata > Phytoseiidae > Galendromus > Galendromus occidentalis. Next base: position 397,853 of record NW_003803389.1, read on the forward strand.
CCAAAACAAAATGGCTTCCTATCAGGTCACGTGGCGGGATCACGCATTGGAGAGACGAATGGCCTGCTGTCATGTTCAGGTACCTCCGATTCTCTAGCGTTTCCCTCTATACACCTTATTCTCTCGATTGCGTCAAAGCCAGACAGATCATCTGGTATTTACCATGTGCTCTCCCTCACGCAATTTCGTGTTAAAGGAGGCGATCCCTTCATAATGCATTCCGAGTGCTGAGGCATCATTTCACAATGGTTGCCTTAATATTTCCTTGCGCTTGATCAGCCGTTGGGGAACGAAAATTTCATGGAAGAAGACAGTGTCATTCCTCAGACAAATGGCCTCTATCTGCGAGGAGCACCAAATTGATCGTCGATGTGCTTCGATGGTCTATAATAATGATAACGCAAGCTCTTGGGCGGCTTCTTGTCAGAGAATATGGCCCGCGAGCGGAGAGATCTCGCGAGTCGCGACGCACCCTCTCCAATCTCTGGAGATCGTTCTTCACCGTGTAGGCCTTCGCAACGCTGGCTTGGGCTCAGGGTGCCGTAGGGAGTTCACAGGGGGAGCGGCGTGACTTTCACCAGAAGAAACTTGAGGAGTTTTGGCTTCAAACAGAAGATCAACCATCCAGAATCTTAAGGCAGTTTCTATCGGGGACTTTGTAGAGCTCTCCATTGCAATTCCGTGCTCCGTTCGTCCGCAATCCATTCCCACTCGGCGAATCCGCTGCGAGGCAGTAGAAGGCTTGCTAGACTTCGAGAGTTACATATCACAGACAGGATAGTATTCGCAAGGAACGAGGCGCTCCGGAAAAAGTTCCGGCGCGGACGCTATGATACCATCTGTTCGCTTTTGCTGTATTTGACTGCTCCTCTGAATTATTTCAATAAATCCCTCAAGTGATACATAGGCGCTCGCTCCATCCGAATCCCAGTGTCTGTTTCCGAGGAACATCCCGGTAGAGGTAGATACACAGAATGTCGGGAAGATCCTCTGCACCGCGCACCGGAATCGTGGACTGATTCTCTCGAGAGGTCTCGCTAACTTCTGAGCTAACCCACTTAAACCACCACTTCTCGTGAATTTGAGAACGAATAAGGGAGAGCGATCAACAAGTTCACGTATGTCTTCAGCTATCAGAAAAGAACTCACCCCGACGTTTGTTCGAAGATTTTATCAGAGCGAACGACATAGTAGCTCTAGAGCTCGGATCATGAGGGGGCATAAATTCACCGCCCCAACCAGCAACTGAATTCTCCCAGAATAACCCCCGTGCTGTCACACACTTGATGATTCCATTTCGATGTTGACAGTGAGCCGACGAGTGCGCTAGTCGCTTTCAAGCTGACTGACTCTGTTCCCAGCTGTTCAGCGCTCGTGAGTAACAACAGCGGAAGCGCGCCAAATTTTGACCATTCATACGAGTCGCCTGGGGGGGACGGATTGCCTCAGATATAGTGGACAGCTTGACTGAACTCTCATTGATCGAAATCGCAGGCCTGATCGAGTCGTTCAAATGAATCATGATCATTTCCTCGAGAGCTGCATAAGGCCTCTATGAGTGATAACACGGCATCTCGATGAAGATGCTTGTTTTGACAAGTGTTTCCGACAGTTTTCTTGCCTATTCCTCGGGTTACACGGTCAAACTCCGCGAAACTGGCGAGCATACCGAACATAAAATGTCATCACAGTCGGTAGTGACCGCGGCGATGCCCTCGAGTAACGATGAGCTTCTCCAGGATTGAGGAATCATCGAACCTAATGGTCTCGCGAGGATGGCCGCGTCGAGCGGTTTGTGGGCCCGGTCGATAGCGGACCAAAGTCTCTGGTTCCCAATAATTCTTGATCGATTTCAAAACTGAAAAATCTGACCAGAAATCCACCACATTATCGGCTCTCATAACGAGTCGGAGATTTCCCGTCGCTGAGACTGGTTCAGAAAATATCGTGTCAAGTATGTACTTGGGGCTCGCGATATCTAGTGGTCATCGACTATGCCCGGGAGAACGATTACGGAAGCCAAGGTCTCACGGTTTTTCTCTTTACGAAGGATCTCAAAGCAAACTTTCGCCGAAGGAGCCAAGATACAGTATCAATTATGGGCGAGGCGGTCACTGCTGAAGGTAAGCCAGGAGCTGGTGCGATCATACCGGACTTTCTGTCAGATGTAGTAGCGGTTTGTCGGAGCAGCTCAGAGACTCGCCCCTCTTAACTTAAGATCGTCCGGACCTCCGATCCGACTGTATTGATCGAGCGTCGAGCATCGTTTCCGATGTAGGGACTTTCTCAACTGAGCTTCCCTGCTCCAGACAAGAAGATGAAAGCCACAGCATCCAAGTATCCCCATCAGATAAGGGCTGTCTAAGAATGCGCCGCATCGCTCAGTAAACAAAAGCTCCCTGTAAAAGAAGTCCACTATACAAACTCCCAAGGTGAGGAAATCCCGTGTCCGGATTGGAGTTTGGGTCGGGTCTCGGTCAGCTATTAACCGAACTCTTCTCCTGCCGAGCTCAGCCTTCAGTTCAGCTCAGCCGACAGACTCAGAGATGACAAGCATCGTTTGGATCGGCTGCCGCCGAAGAAGCCGCCGATCCGATCTGGTCTCACCCGGGTGCTCTGCAGGCATTCAAGCCTGCCCGAATCCGTTCATTCTCGACGTGAACTCCTGATTCACAGAAATTCGGCATGCTCCGTCCGGAGTTTCGGAGAATAGTACGATTTCGCCACAGGAGACGAAACGTCAAAACTGAGCAATCAGTGGTTGTCCTGAAACGGCTCGAGTCCATAAAACAGCTTTCGGATCATTAACGGAATTCTGACTCCACGTTCGCGACAGTCTCATGAGACGTTCCGATAAAAGCTCTGGGAACTGCTCGCCTCTTCCCACATACTGTACTCCCCGGGCAAAGCACACGCGGACTCCGCGCGGATTCCATGCGAGGAAACCCCTAGAGCGCCCAATGGTATGCTCGTGCTGTGGATTCAAATGACCCCGATGTCGAAAGTTTCATTCTCACCACACCACTGTGAACTTGTGACTGACAATGAGCAGAGACCCACGCACCTCCAGCTTCCAAAAGGAGCCGGACCACAATAAAGGAGACATTAGTTCTATTTGGACGAGCATGTCGTTCTCTCGAAAAACGTTCCAGCAGCTTTATCAGAGGCAGTTTTAGACTTTGTGTTTGAATACATGGAGTTAAACGGGGAAGGTCACCAGGATCTTTTTCATACACCGCTCTGTGGATATTTCTAGTTTTTGCAAAGATGCTAAGCAGAGTGACCGAATCGTACAGCGCGAGTGGTAGTAGGTTGCTATGATAAACTTTCGAAAGTATTCGGAGCAGCTGTCCAGGACCGCGCAGTAGGTCTGGCTCAATACTCCGCTTTGTGGATTGTCGAACATGATGTTTCTCAGATCAACTACCAGTCGGCATGCGGCATCCCGTCCGAGAACGTATGGTAACGAGAGAGGAGGCACCGAAGCCGATCCGCGGAGAACAGAGCAAACGGGAAGAAAGAAATCAAACCGCACTCTGATGCGTGCTGAAGCCGTGAATAGAACGATCGTCGATGCCTGAATCAGAATGGATGAGATGATTCATCCACCGCGCAATTCGTCCAAATTAGTATTTCCCAGAGGAAACCATGGAGAGTTCAGGGCCTCGATAGAGTCCAATAGGTGAGGGTTGATCGCGCCCTCGAATCCGATGCTGAACGTCCATAGGAAGGTCTAGGCCCGAGGCTCGTACGAGTCCGGGAACCACTGTTTCGGGTCATTCGCTGAATGAAGCAGCCCCAAAGTCATTCTTCCGCCTCTCGACGTTGTGAGGATCTAGAGTTCTAGACCAGCATGACATCTCGCGTGGTCTGGGAGTACCCTCTGTGAAGGCTGACGGGTTGGGTTCCCCAGATCACCGCCTTGTGTGCTCTCGTGAGACTCCTCGCTCGAGCAACCAGGTCGGAGCTCATCATCATTTATCACATTCATCACTACTCGGCGTTTGTCTTATGTCTGCCGCTCTCCCGGGCTTCTGGTTTCCCTGCTGGCGGTGAAAGGCGAGCCTGTTCTGAGGTAACCCCGGAAAAATTCCGTCGACGAGCACGGATGAAATACCAGCTGTGCACTCCTTGTTGTTGTCGTCTCTGAAGACGTTGGTGTCCGGCTACGGTTTTTGCCTGGTCCGGGTGTAGACCTGCGCGAGGCTGAATATGAATGAGGCATATGAATGCTTCAAATCTCTCCAGGCGAGAAGCTAACATAATCAGAATCTAAATGATGATACAACGGACAGATTTTGGCCCTGACGTGTTCGACGACGATTTTCATCAAAAGGTGAATCTGCAGGATTCGTATCTTCGGAATCACGGTAAGAATGCGGACAGTGCCGTGAGAGAAGTTTGGCATATGATGGAGAAACGAGGATAGAGCAGAAAAGTTTTCTCGTTTTTCGATTTGCAGATATCTCAGTCAGTTTCGCAACCCCCAAATCAAACCCTTCTCGAACCCAGTCGAGATATCGGACGATATCTTCAGCATATCATCCTTCACCGGTGAAATCGTTAACCGTAGTTCTCCCTACGGTGGCGGCTGGATCCGGCTTTGCCTTGAAGTTTCCGCGATATCTGCGAAGCATTGTGCCCGGGTCGAGGTGAAGAGCGCGATTCGTCGAATGCTCGAGGAATCTTCCTCTTGAACGAACGATTCGAACAACTCATCGCTGTCTATGCCTAGGGTATAGGGGAAGCCTACGTATCAAGGAACAGGTTTCGGTTATGGAACTCTCGACAGAATTCAGATAAGTTTAAGAACCGCTGCCCGTAGACATGGAATTCGAGCGGTGCCGAGCTGGGACCTGGGCTGTCGGTCCACAGTCTGGAAATTCGTATCGCGCAATCCTCCTATCCTCCATTGACTAGCTATGGATTACGGTTACCCGACAAAAATTGATTCTAAGCCGTCCTGAATTTCGTAGCTACAGCGCTCACGGGCCGTAGATACATATGCATCCCCTACTGACAAGATACCAGACGCAGATGATAAGGAGCTCGACAATCGGCGGTGGCGGTTGCCGATAGGTTAGTACGCACGCGACACTTCTACTTTCGGAAGGGAACGGGTTGTACCCAGCGGTTGACATTGCTGTCATAACACCGGAAAAAAGCGGTCTCGGCCGGCCGGAGAACCTGCGCGAGCGCCGCCTTGTCGCGGCACCCTGGCTCTTTGTTACAAACGAAGGTGTCGATAACGGCGGAATCCTATTCCGTCCAACTATCCAGTCAATCTTCCGCCGGCTCTCCACTAACGTACCCGAGCTCATCCAAGGGGTTCACCCCCGTCCATGAGGGGGAACTTCGACGCATCACGATCGTAGATTTCGGAAGCCGGTGTGTCAACTGGTCGATGCGACGAGGTCGATGAAAATCACGGGGGCAGCTAGACTCCGAAGGGAGGGGGTCTATTCGTCAAAATCTATCGTGTTGAGATTCTTTTCCATCTCGGAGTCATCAACAGAGAATCTGATCCGTAATTTCTCCCACAATCTCAGAGATGGTAGGGCGAGAATTCCTCAGATCTTCTCATTCGGTGGGCTGCATGCAAGTGTCCAAGTGTGCAGGATTTACTCAGAGTCATGAGATTGGGAGTGCCGCTTTCCACATACGAGAGTCAGGTAAGAAACTATTCAAGATCTCCCGAGCCGAGCGAAAAGCGCCCAATCGAACGGGATCAGTCAACGATACGTTCTGTCTTTCTGTTTCATTCCGAGCGTAGGTGAGCGCTACCGGAGGAAACGACCGCCAGTCGACGAAAATAATCTCTTCCGGATGGTTCCGACAGCCTGAATTTCGGCTTACGTTGCGGTAGGTACTTTTGCGGCGTGCTCACTATTCGGGGGTCAGAGGAGACACTGCATTCTTTGGCGAACTTGCTGAGTCGATTCATCTGATGAGAAAGTCGCGTCCGCCCGTTAGAAGCGAGTATTCGCTAGCTGTTGCTCGCTGCCCGAGCTCCTATTAATTGCTCGCCTTCCTCTAATTAAATGTTCCCTCCCGCCCTTTCCGGCGAAGATTCTGCTTGTCGACTGACCGCTCCTAGCTTATGCGCGTTTCCGGAGAGCCGGCCGCATATGTACAAGTGTAGGCATGCTGTTGGACTGCCTCACTTGAGCTTATATCGTGGCGAGAGAAAACGAAAGCGAGTTTTCCTATTTATGAAAACGTTGACCGGGAATCAGCTCCTCATCTTGCGGCCGGCCTCATGCGGTCGTGTGATCTTCTCGTGCCCGGTGACCTTTTTCACCTGTTCGGCGCCGTGAACTGTTTCGCGATCGACTCTTCCTCTTCTCCAGGGTGCCTGCTATCACAATTCACAATTATACAATCTCGCTTTGGGCTTCCGTCGCCAGTGCCTCCTTCATGGGGATGACAAGCGATCGCGCCGGTGTTTGAATCGGAGCATGGAGGAATAGAATCTCGGGGTGTATAGGGAACTCCGGTCCGTGTTCCAGCACCGACCGATTCGCCCGAGTGATTTACCGGGCTAAGCCTTCGAGGAGCGGAACTCGAGAGCCCTCGAAACTTGTTTTTCGGTTATCGCCTCCGCAAACAACGGTCTTATTTGCGCTCGAGCCTCGCACTCATTTCCTTCTCACACGAGATAGATTCACGCATGGCGTGTGGGATTCGATCGAAACATAGTTGGTCCTCCGAGTCTACGAATACGCCCCGAAGAATCTCCGTCGTTTGCGAGGTCGAGTACAAACGCGACTCCCCGGCGTCTTCCAGAAAAACGTCACCTTACGCAAGGAAATCAGATATTTATCCATCTCCCGAACAGGGCCAATCTCGCATTGGCGGGAACCCGGTCGGTGAGATGGTTCCCGCCGATATTGGAAAGTGGGCAAAAAACTCAAGCGAAAGGGAGCCGGGTCCGGGGCCTTGATTCCACAGGCGCGATTCCTCCGAATGGGGCAATCACCGGACCGGAGTCCAAGGAGCCGGCAGGGGAACGATGCGTCGCCGAGGGGGCAACATGCTGCGGCCGGAGCTGACGGCAACACCAAAATCCTTCGAACATTCCTGGCGCGGAAAACAAATGATCACCGCGAATGCTTCGAGGGAAAAAAACAAAGCATCAGCTAACGTTCGATGGCGAGCTCGGAAGACGAGCGGAAAACACAGCGGCCGGACTGAGCTCAGCAGGGTGTTGTCCCATACATCGATCTGAGGCTCAGACTCGAGGCCGCAGATATTCGAGGAGGTCAGAAATCTGCTCAATCTACCAATTCCTAAGCACTTTGGTCCGCACCACGCCGAGCTTTGAGCCCGCATCGTTCATTTCGCGGGTCTTCGAGAAGCCCTGAGCTGAGCCTATGATCAGCTTGCCGAATGCTCGGAGGGAGTCATTGCTTGCGGTATGCTCTATCCAAATCTCTCTTGGAAGACTAAAACCCTGACAGACTGGCTGCTGGCTGGTTGTCTATCTAACTGTGAGTGGTTGTCTGAGCACAAATGTGGATACGAACTCTAAGACGGCATCCGCCAGAAGGACGCGGAACCACTGATTAGGGCTCTGCCTCGTTTTCAAACAGTTCCGGACTTCGGCGAATTGGGATAGTCTTCTCTCGGTCCCCGCGTTGCGCGCTGGCTTTACAATCGTTTCGTACGGAGTCAGGTCTGACACGCCACTCATATTGTGAGGCGGTTTCGAGCCCGGATTGACGAGAATAGGGAATGTCGCGCAGCTCCCTCAAATTTCAATAAGGTTGGACAACTGAAGTTCGATGATTCAGGAACCCTCGCTCCCGGTAAATGAAATGGGGCCCCAGTTTAAACCGGTCGATGGGGTTCTCGATTCCCTCAGATTGGAAAACGCTTCGTCGTCGGGGTTCGCTATTCACTCGTCGTGTTCTGAGTTCTGAGGAACCTCGATAGTGGACTTCATTTGCTCGCTGAAGCTCAATTCATTGTCCCTTTCCGGGACTTGGGGGAATTTCGCTGAAAAAAATCCGCGCCCAGTCAGGACCTAGAGAATTGTAGACTCTTCTCCGAACGAAACCCGATCAGAGCTTTTCGGAACCAATCGCTCTGTGCAACGCGGCTCGCAGGGAGCTCTATTTCTTCCGCGGAGATAGACCGCGGGGACCGTCTGATTCAGGGACTGGATTGGTGTGTTTGTCCTCCTGTCAGCGCATTGACACGGTGTTCTAGATGCTATGATGGTGGTATCACCAAATCCACTCACCATATCCTAATCCACGGCCATCCGGGAGATGTAAGGAGCCTTGGGGTTTCCAGCTGGGAAAGACTTCCGATTCAGTTTCATGTTGTTCATCAGCTTTCAGCAGATTTGGAAGTTCCACGCAGAGAATGGCTATCGGAATGGAGAGGATATGCTGATATCTAGGCCTGCTTGCTGATGTAGGAGGACACCGTCAATTCGAAGCTCATTATCGGGGACTTCTTTGCGCGGAATGCGTGGGTGGGATTGACGTATGCCGACATTCACTGTCGCTTCCAAAAGTGACAAGCTCATTCACCAGATATGACTGGAATCGTAGCAGGAGTTCTTCACCCTGAAATTCTGCGAACGACAAGGCTCATTGTTGAGAGTATAATACGGCCGGTGGATCCTGACCGTGGGCGTCGTCTGACTGCTCGACAGTGAATGCTTTGCTCCGTTGTAGGACTCGGCCAGAAGATGCGGTGGATTCCTCTTTAAACCCTGACAACCGGCAGATCATATTCTAATTCGGGATGGTGGAGGTGGAACGAGGCTACGCAATTATCTCTGGAAGTGGACCGCTACAGAACGGAAGCGGGATGAAGTCAGCGACCGGGGCTGCATTCTGACGACCATCTCGGAGCTTGAATCTCCGACGGAGAATTTCTTCATCCTGAGCTTTGGATTCCATGTCCGAATCTTGATGCATTTTGGGCAACCTACTTGCGCACGTTCGACTTCGAGGGTCACCGGCTCTCGGGAAGGGCCTCAGCGTCTGAGTATGCACCGTCGAACGAAGTCAATTTCTGCTGGAAAGTCCTCGTGAGTCACGTCAGCTCACTTGCGAAATTTCGCCGAGCGTGATTCCCACAGCATGAGCCGGTGGGACTACGCTCCGCTCGCTAAATCAACAGCTGAGGCCCATCATGACTGAAGGAGCAAACGTCGAGACGTTTGTTGAGTGAGCATGACTTTGATCAAGCGATCAAAGCACTCATCTGCATTCGTCGGAATGACAGACTCCCTCACTTACGCAATCGTGTGCTGAGCCGAACTAGTTGACTTGGACATGTTCTTACTTCGCTGTGGTTCCTCTCGCTCGGCCGAGAGGATCGGCAGTCTACAATGAGTACATGTCAGTCGCGAGGGTACGCCGGCAGCTTTCTGAAGGAACCAAGTCTGAGAGCGAAGGGTAACGTGGAGTTGTGCGGCCCATGATCAAACGTTGTGCATCCATCAATTCATCCTCATCATGCGTAGATTCAAGCATAGGAACGAGCAGAGCGTCAGGAGTCTGAGCTCCCAAACGGGAGAGCTTGGATTGAGAGGAGATCACCATTCCCCGGAATCATGGTGAATTCTAAAAGTATTCTACAATTTGACTTTCTTTCGAACCTGGAATCGACGAATGATCGGTCCCTTCGAATGAGGACATCAGATTATAACAACAGATTTATTTACAAGATAAATACTCATACCGAACAAAAATGTTCTTCTTATCGTCAAAAAGCTGGAGGATTCTCTGATCCGCTCGTCCTGGAATTTTCTCCTCCGAACGTACACGTTGGGAGCTCCCGCTGTGCTCGAGCTGGGAAACTCCCTGGCCCATGAGCCCATTGCGTTCGGATCTTACGCTTGGCGGTAGGGGATTCTTTGTAGGAACAGAAACCGGGTGCTCTCAGGCAGAGGCCTTCCGTTTCCCGTCTACGCGACGTCTTCTTTTTCGAGGTCTCGGTGTCGTGTACTTGTTAGTGTTCAAGTGGAAGAATTTATCCGAATCGTTGCATTGAACATTGTACCACCAGTCGCAAATGAAAAGTTCCTGTTTGAATATTGTGCCGTTCGGACAAAGGAAACTCATCTTGTGTCCTAATGGATCGCAGTTGTGGAATGCCTGCAATTACCGAAATGAATGCTATTTAGAGTGGGAAGTTTTCCATTGTTCCGCAGCGGATATCGGAGGAGGAGATCTCCCACGTCCGAGAGGCCGGGCATTGTGAGTCTTCGTTCGTGATTCCACCGCATCGAATAGCCACTCGCATCGGAAATCTATAACATTAATTGGCTCCCATCTAGCTCATCTGAAGAGAGCAAAACCGTTCTCGGTTCATCGAGGACAAGGGAATCGGGGGGAGGAGGGAGGGAGTCGCAGAAGAGGGGACCGTCCTGTCGTGCTTCAGGTGCTCAACAAATCAGGATGCTCGGCGGGCGAACATCCATTGACAGGTCGTCATTAGCGGGAAACGCGCCCGGGATTCTCGCGCCGAAAAACCAAGACTTGTCGTTCCCGCCGCCGCATTGGCAGTTGCGAGAACTTGCGGTGCGCTAGCGGGAGACATGAAGACAACCGCTGAGACAAGGAGAAACATCATTTTTTGCGAGAACAAACGGTCAGACGGCGAGCCCCGGGCAGACTCCGCGAATCGTTAGGAGCAGTCCATTCCAGTCTCATAAAGAACACTTGTGCATAAGCGACAAGGCACAATCAAGGCTCTGACATGGGATTTTGTATGCAATGAACGAACAGGTCTCACTCAGTCCTGCCTCTCCATACGGGACAGGAATACATTCCCGCAGCGAGCGAGCGAGCCGGGCGGAAAAAGACTCATGTAGTGAGTATGAAAGAAAAAAAATACCAATTTCCCACCTGACATCCTGTCTCGATATCGGCATACATTCCTGCACTCTCTTGGATTTTGCAGTTGAACGTGGTGTCTGGAACTATTGAGTAGATCGGATAATCGACGCCAGGCGTTCCTGGCAAGTCTCCGCCGCCGTTTTGAGAGTTGTCTACGTGACCCTGGTTCTTTTGAGAGTTGTCGTTCGACTCAGGCGCGACGCTGTCTGAGCCGATCGGATCCCTTTGTACGCCGTTTCTGTTCCGCGTGCTGGTGCGGTTCCGTTGGGGCGTCCTGAGAAGAGGAAAAAAACCGGTTCATGGTTCCTTATTGTACTTCTAGTCCGTCGGTTTCTATAGATTTCCCTGAGGGTCACGTCTTTGAATGAGTTCTCGTCCAACGAATATCTGGGGAGTGACGTGGACATTACACGTTATTGGCCGGCGTCTGGTTACGTCTTACTCTCATAAGAATGATACCACCGCTGCCAGGGCGATGAACGGTGTAACGGCGGATCGGAAATTGTCGCACGCTGCATAGAATTCTTAGTAGTGAAGAGCTGCGGCGATTGTGGAGCGGGAATGCTCCAGCGATCGGCACCGACTCTTTTTATCGTTTCCGCCCGAATTCCAGCCGCAGCAGAGCTCTAACTAGTAGGGAACGGCGTCTTTGAGAAGCCGAAATCCAGTCGGATAGCCGTTCTATCTGTATCAATGTCTTCCCCGATCCAGTCCACCCACTGAGCTTCCCTAATTTATCCGAGAAGGGCGGAAAGCAGTGTCCCGATACGCACTCGGGCAAAATTGACCTTTTGTGTTTACGGCATCTTGTCCATTACGCTTCAGAAAAGTAATCGATCGGGAGACCTTGACCCCACCCATTCCGAGCATTTCGGAGACGACCCGCACTGAGCCTCCTGCCTGGCTGTTCGAATTCCGTACGTGAGTAGATTTCCGAATTCCGCCGGGCCGAATTGTGACTTGGCAGAGCCCTTCAGAACCGAGACCGAGACGCACGTACCTGACATTGTTCGGATGCTCGATGGTGAGAAAGCGAAAAGCTAACTTCATCGGGACTGGCGTTTACTCGGCGCTCACTCAGACTAAGTTTGTATGGAGCTCCTTAATCGAGAATGAATCGTTCCTCTTCGCGAGAAGTCGATCGTAATGATTGTGGGTCATTGTTTGGAATTCTCCACCGGAACGCTTACCTTCGCTCTTCGTTGATCGGACCATCAGTGTAAATGGTGCCCTGGGAAAAATTGAAGCCTTTTTTCGACGGGGATCTCGCTGGCTCCCGGGACTGGGCTTTCCGGCTGGGAAACGTGTTCGAAACAGGTTTTTGATCCGGATTGGAGAGTGGGACCGGGAAGAAGGGGTCATCGGTAATCTCCCCTGTCTGTCTGTGGTTAAGCGGAAGCTCCTGTGCGGCGGGGATCTTAACTTCGACATCCACGACTTGAACGTTTGGAGTTTTCGCTTGAGTCGTATGCTCGATCGTGAAGTGCCGGCTCTCGGTCGGGATGCGGACCCTGTTCCTCGCCGGTTTCTGAGTTGGTTGAAGTTCAGGAGAGGAAAACTGATCATCATTTGCTCGAACTTGGTCTCGCTCCGCTGGAGGCGCGGGAGTTCCCTCTCTGAATTTCTGAACGCGTCGGGGTGGAGGCGGCGCCTGCGATGCGGGAGGCGATTTCAGATCGACCTGCTCGTCGACGCGCTGCAGGGAGGCAATCTGTTGCGTTCTTGTGTTTCGCTCAGCCTCGAAGCGTTGTTTTTCTTCTTCGTATTTCAGACGTTGCTCATTGAAACGTCTCTCCTCGTCTTCGAATCGTCTGCGATTCTCCTCAAATCGCCGTTGGTCCTCCTCGAACCTCCTCTGTTGCTCCCTGTATTTCCGCTGGTCCTCTTCGAAGAGTCGAAGTTCTTCGCGGTAACGCCTCTGATCTTCCAGGATTGCTCGGTTGAACGTTTGTCGCTGCGCCGCGGGACTCGGGGTTTGCGCCCCGAGGACAGGACCTGCATTCGGCGGAGGCGGTACGGGAGCAAGTTCGACGAAACGCTCGCCGTTGTTGTCGCTTGGTTTGTTCAAAGGCGCTGACTGTTGTTGTTGTTGCTGCTGCTGCTGCCGCAATCGAGATCTCAGAGGAACCACCTGCGTGAAGGTCTGCGTCGTGACTGCTCCCGTATGGTGTTTACTCTCTATAGTGAAATCAATGGTCTTGGTTCTCGGCTCCCCCAGACCATCTTGGAAATTCGGATTCTTCCGCACAATCTGATTTTGACGTTTCGCCGGCGTTTCGAAACTGGGGCTCGGATCCCTTTCAGGCAGAAACGTTTCCGCTTTTGGGAACTCTGTGACCGATAGTGTGGCGGGGTCGAATTCTTTCGCTGAGAATTTTCGTTCCAACTCTTCCTTTTGTCGCCGGAAATTCTCTTCGAAACTCTCTTTCGAAAAGTCAACCTTCGATTGAACCGGCTCGTCCTGCACGAGAGTGGGGTCCCGAACACCTTGATCGAGCGCCGTCCGGCGTCCGTTATGGAAATCTGCTTCGATGCGGGACATCCTTTCGTCGGGGTCCTGGATCTTCGAACCCGATTCGGGCAGGCTGATCTGGTCGCCGGTCACGCCCTGGATGAACCTGGTATTTTGTTGCGGAGCGACTTCCCCGGTGTTGACATCCTGGAAGAGACCTGTATCCCGACTCCCTCGACCGGGCTCGGCGGTCTCCTGCACCGGTATAGCGTTCTGGAACGGCGAGTCCGAAAACGAACGCTGCTCAACGCCTTCTTCGTTCTGTGAGGTTGGTTCTGGTATTTTCGGTAGATCGGTAGGAGTGATTATATTATTCGAGGGACGAATCGTGTTGAGCAGATCTTCACCGGTGACGGCGCGATCCGCGGGAGTTACGGGAGGTACGAAATATATGCCGTCCTGTTTCGACCTCTGAGCTGTGAAGTGGACAGTGTTCAGAGTGTGTGTGGCGGGGTTTTCCTCTCTCTCTAAATGCTTATGGGGCAGACGTTGATGGACATCGGAGAGCACAACCGGACGATCCCCAACGAGGACGACCTCTCCGGGAATTCCGCTCGCTCGGCTATGTCCATTTTCGAGGTTTCGGTTGCTCGACTCGCGCTGCCGATTCTGCTCCTGCTCGGCCACGGGCAGCCTGCCCACGTGCAGGACCTCGTCCGGCTTCGGTGAGGAGTTTTTTTGGAGCGGATGCTGTACTTTCAGCTGGAAACTGACGCCTTTCCCTAGAAATGTACAATAATTCGTCTCGTTGTTAGTTGCGAGCTCGGACAAGTATCGGAGACCTCGCTTGCGCTTCCCTCCCGAGGCCGATGAGCGAAAAGATCATTATCGATACTCACCGTCGCCGGGCGATTTCGTATCTAGAAAACTGAAGCTCCTAGTGGTAGATGCCTGCTGGTTGGAGGCTTTAGTTTGAAGGAACTGCTCGGGGATACTGGGAGTGAAAGTCTGCTGGAGGACCTCGAGAGGCTTCGCTGTGAATGCGAGCGGGTTGCCTCCGGGAGCGAACGGTCCGATGGGAGGCGGCGGGGGTCTTGTGGTGGCGTCCGTCTGAAAATACGCATTAGAGCTCCTCATTTATTCCGAGGAATTTCCACGAGGAGGCGTCTCTCCGAATCGGACGGAATTTGTAGGAAGCGAGTCCGCCGGGCCGAATCGTCACTGAAGCGCTCACGATGACCAGCCGAAGCCGGTATTGTTTCTTTCTGAGTGACCTTGACTGCTCTGAGCACGCGAGGGATTCCCACAGCTTTGACAATAGTTCGTGGTACGTGATGAAGAGATTACATAACGCGTCTCGAGCTTTACACTTGAGACAACTCGGTCGGTATAATAATGTTTTTTTTTGTTGGAAACGGACGCGGTTTCGGAGCTTCATACATTTCGATTTAGCAGCGTCAAGGATCACTACCTCTCGCGCGTCCGTGTGTAGAGAAGGTGTGGACTTGGTAAGTCGAGCATTGAATCGCTGGAAAGCGTCTTGAACGCATCGATGGCCGATATTCACGCCGCCTACTGACGTGAAAACGAGCGGCACGCCACAGAAGCCGCCCAACTTTCACTGCCCACTCCGCGGGGATGTACCCACTCCAGCAACGACTGAGCGATCGGCCGACCGACTGAGCGACCCACTCTGTCTAAAGGTCAACTGACACCCCGCGCCGTTTCAGATCACATGTTTGTTCTTCGAATTCTCGATCGGACAATAACGCGTTCCTCCACGCGGATAAACACCCTCGCTCCCCGGTCAAATATTCCCGCCTGGATCGGGATCCACATCGACGTCGATCCAGTCGGGAAAGTCTGTATGGAGAAAGTGGAGCCTGGACGACGAACGATTATTTTGGAGTCGTTTCGGGATAATGGAAATAATCTTCAGCCATTTGACGACAGTTTCGTTGCTGGAGGGACTATCGCCAGCATCCGCGATCACTTGCGAGCGCTCCCCTCAGAGATTCTTGGAAAATAGGTTGCACATCATGATTCTGACCGCAAAGACCGCCCTACGCAGCGGAAATTCAGACGCGATTTCATACTAGCGTTTCTCCAAAGTGCGAGAGACCGGTCTCGATTTCATTGCTCGTATTCGATCCAGGGATAGTTTTTCGGATTTAAGAAGATTACCGGTACTCGGGCATGAAGATCTCTGAGACCCATCTCGGTTCTTGTGATAGGGGCGGGCCGAAATATTCCGTCGAGTAAGAGTTCTCGACGCAAGGCTCCGAATAAAGCGGTACCCCGAAGGGGATCGAGCACGTGAAGGATAACAGCCGCGATTACTCACCGTCCGATCCTGATCTTCATTTTTGCACACGGAGTAATCCAGAGCGCACGCCACAAAGAGTAACCATCTCATTTTATCCTTGATCGGATGTTTTAGGCCCTGCTCTCACACTCCGGAGTCGGAGCCAACTTCAATATTGTGGGAAACGATCTCACTGCCACCACGAAGAAACCCTTCAACCCGCGAATGCGCGAACCGTACTAGCGTCAGTGACTTTTTCTCCGGAGAAAGGGAGGGCTCGCCATCACCACTACCGCAGCCACCAACAAGAACGACTGCGTACGACTCGCTCAGGATGTGACAAGAGACTCACTGGGACGGTGACTGATTTCGGCGGCTGTTTCTGGAAGAGTCAGCTGTACCGAAGCCACACGGGCAAAGGAAGACTCAGCGATCGGAATGAGTGGACCGAAATGAGTCGTCGCTGACGCCGCCGCCGTTTACGGTTGCGTGTCAGCCAACGAAATTTATACTCTTCCGACGGCTTCCTGCCGTTCACTAGAACAGATGAGTTTTCCAAGTCACTTTCGAATCCCATTGCCTCCCCGCTCTCCATCGGAGTGTAACCCGTTTCCTCATGAAGGTGAACAACAAGAAAAACACGTCTCGCTCCGTCAGCCCCTCCGGTCGGCTCTGTGAAATACTTGAACCTTCGAATTATTATCCGTGGATATGGGCGGTATCCCGTAAGAAGCGTACATCTAATTCGCGTTCACGTCAATTATGGAGACGTCGGACCGGTACACGGAACTCGGGCGCGTAAGTTACGTTATGCGGAATGAGTGCCGGCGCGCAATCAAGGTGTACTTGAATTACTAGCGCATTCGTGGCCGCATGGAATTCGGCACGTGAGATGCGCGCCCATGACCGGCACGGACGCTGGACGAATATCGGAGCCCTTGCAGAGCGCAACGATTAGTGTAACCCGCGCCCTCGCCCGAGTCCCGCGGTAATTTCTGACTGAAATTCAGGTCTTTCCTCCTAGTCAGTGTCACACGGTGAGCTCACGTGCAACATCATCGGTGCCCCGGTTCCCGCTTCCGCTGCCAATGATATCGGCATGCCACGAGGTTCAGACCCGACGACGGGGTTTCACACAAACAGTCTTCGATAAACCCAGGCCCTAGCTTGGATCGGGATCGGGAGCCTGACTGTGAGACTGCAAGCGATGTCCTACAGAGGAATTTCGAACTGAAGTATCTCGCACATCAGGGAGCGGCCGCGCTGGCCACCCAGCCGCCTCGATGTGCATTTCCCGCAACCAGATTCTACCATGGACATAGATTGAATTCTCCACAGAGCAAGTTATCATCTCGCCGCGCGCCCAGAATCGAAGGCCCAGCTAGCGACTTCTGCGTGCGCATCGCCGTCGAACGTATTCGCTGTTGGAAATTGCACGCTCAGTGATTGGGTATAGAGAACGGTGATGGCCATGATGAGAGTGTCGACCGTACAATTGTTGGAAGAATAATGATGCGAAGGCAAGCGGCGGATAATGCGGAGTACGGAACAGCTGTTTGCAGAGGGAAGCGAACGACCGTCGTGCAGTCCCCGCTCGCTCCTCCTGCGAGTTACACTTAGCCGAACGATCATAGAAAGCCTTGTTGCAACCTTCCATTATAGTTTATATCACCCTGGGGTACGGCGTCGCTGAGTCTTGTATGGTCTCCCTCGGTTGGTTTTTGCGCGAGAACCGAAGAATCCCCATTGGTGAGAACATTCCTGAACTCCCAAATGAATTGGCTCCGATGCCGAAATCCACATCCGAAGTGAGACCAACACGGCTCCCTTCGCTTCGAGCGATCGTGTCGATTCGATTAGGGGCGTATACGATTCTCGTTTGCACTCGTAGGAAGGATACGAGAATCCCATTGCATCGGAGCCATGGGAAACACGAGAGAGAATAGAATCGGCTTGAGGATAGCGGCTATCGCCAGAAACGAAAACGCTTCGGCTGCAACGCACCTGGCTTATAAACTGGAGAAAACCGTGGGGCGGGGACGGATTCTCGTTAGAATCGAAGTTCATCTCCCACGTCGCATTGTGTAATAGGGGGCGAATTACTCCTGCTCCGAAGATTGGCTCTGCTCTACAATAATTGTCCATTGAGGTCGTCACTGACCGAAGTGAGCCGGCTGGGCTCAGGGGCTGACAACGATGACAGGGGACAAGCCACCGGTCGGAGGCGACGATGGCGATGATGGTAGCCGTGATGACAACACAAAGATTTTCCCAAAAAGTCCACTTCCGATTCAAAAAGGTCGGTCGACTTCTAAAGGAGCCGTCAATGTGTTCGTAAGCGTTCACGCATGAGAATCTGACCGAGAGCCGATGTCGCTGGCCGTAGTCGTCATATTCGCGGCCGCTGCTGCCACCGCTGCTCCTGCGACATCGAGGGATTGGCTCCGCGGCGGGAGATCGACCCCCAATACCGCTACAAAGCACCCATTGTATAGGGACAGACCTCAAGTGATTCCTCCGCAAAAGTTATGCAATTCCCTCATCGCCCCCGACGCGCAACTCGACCACAGCGTCTCAATCGCAGACCTAACGCGCTCGCAAACAAAACCACGCAAAAATTCAGACACTGAGCATTCATGACATTTTTTTTATGTCGATAAATATATATACAACATACATAGAACTATATTTTACTCATGGCATTGGAGTGGTGATTTCGCATTCAGAGATGTGGTAAGCTTCGGATCGAGAACTCGTCCCGATTTTGGAAACTCTGATGATTCCGAAAAGACCCATCCCGGACTAATCAGTCTCGCATTCTAGAAAAAATGCCTCCCGTGTTGTGAGTCATAATTCATTCGCCGAGAGGAATGTAGCGCGGTAGAAGACCTGGTACTCGCAGAGTTCCCTTTTTTTCGTCGGGCGACGCATCGAAGCTCTCTACTCAATGCTGCCTTGTCGACGTATGACGGGCTTCTCGAAAATGAGTGGTGAGTCATTTTCGTGATTTTCCCTTGGACATAGACTTCCCCGATTTGTTTGACTGTACGCCAGTAATGGCGGGTCCAATTAGTCATCCGTTTGACCGATTCCGACGTCTGTTGATCCGCTCAAACAATACACAGCGCGTTGGGCATTACTCGCTCACGACGAGTTGTCGGTCGTGATTCGTTCGAATTATCCACCGACAAAGCGCGGTCACAGCTGTCAACTTTCTGGAAGAGCTTCTGGAGTGTCCGGCCGGCGGAATTCTGACTGGTAGTGGACCTATCGAGCCGGAATGGCCGGCATCAACCGAAGGTGAAGGAGTATACAAACAAACGTTAAGGTGACGTCACGGCAGTCTTTAATTCAGCGTCATTGTGTTCGGTAGAGGCTAGTCTTGTCCGCTCGGACTTCCGGCAGCTTCGGCAAGCAATCATGGAACATTCCGCCAGAAATCCCAAGCTCTCATGAAGCTGAGAAAATAGCTCGTAGGTTTCTGATACCGATGCATCCTGTGAGAACGGCGGAAAAATCGAGCTGCGAAATTCAACCCATGAGCCCGTTTCCATCTCGACGGGACTGCTCACCACGTTGGGGCTTCGATACGCATCGAGGACTGATCTCGCATTCTCAGACTAGTTTACCCCTTGGTATAATCCGAGAATCCATTTCCATGGTCGAGGGGTTGCTGACGGAGAGGAGAACCGTTTAGTTGCGAACGCGACCGGGCGACACCGAAGAAACACGGGTGGACGAAGCCATATGTCAGCTGAGTTTCGAATAGAGGAAGCTGCCTGTACACGACCGAGTTTTTCGGTGTCTTGGAGGGACGAGCGTCGCTTTTTCAGGGATTCACGACGAGTTCCAACAGAGCCAGTGTCTTAGAGAGGCATGTCTTAATTTGTCGTAGAGCTTGATAGGATGCCAAACTTCCGACGAGCGCCTCGGTGTTTACAAAAAGCGGGGCAAGTTGGCAGAGGAACTTTTTTCGCTCGTCATTGTCTTAATGTGAACCGCCGGCGAAGCGACGAGAGGCGAGACGAATATCTTCGCTGCCACAAACTCTCATTTGAGTCAAGTTAGTCGTCGCAGTGACGTCCGCCAACGCGGGGCCGACCGTGGCGTTGCAGCGCAGTCATTGACGGGGACGGATCCTTTGGGTTTTCTTACCACAGACCACGACAAGCTGCGAGTCGAGCAGCCAACCAACAACGTTTATACCCAGACTCGTAGAATCGTCGAGCCACCGATCTGCTGCAGCTGATACTATTTCTCGCATCACAAAGGATCTCAAGAAGATGATGATTGTTGAGAAATAGAAAGAGAAAGTTCTTGAGAAGAGAAAGAGCTCGCGCCCGCGGAAGGAGTCCACGCCGATGTCCCACCTCCTTTTCGTTAATGGCCGGGGTTCAGGGATTCTGCCGGACTTGGTGCCCCAGTTTTCACTGGGGCGCACCACTCTGCTAAATATTACATCACAAAGGAGCCCTTCTCGTTCCGTCTGACGGTCAAGGGTTATGCATTCACCACGGACGGGTTTTTCGATTCTGTTCTCTGATTAGTGGCGACGTGCCTTCAATTATGAGCTATCGGCGGATAAGTGAATATCATGGCAAGATGATTGACCTCTCAGGATCTAGAGAATAGAGGTGTGCTTATCGGATCAACATTTCCTCTCGGATGGCTCAACTCCGTAGAACGGGAGTTCCGGTAAGGAAGTCTGACAAAGCTATCGTCGAGAGAAATTACCCGCTCATCCAGAAAAATCAGAAACTCTTGGCGCAGAGTCTGCGGAAGTCAGAGAAGTATCCGGTGGTCGTTCTCGTATGGTTCTCAGACACCTGAGCCGTGGACGTTTCACGCTTTTTTCCCAGAATACCGATCTCGATTCTTGCCGGTGATCCGGAGCTGCTACACACATCTCCAGGCGTTAGAAATGTTCTTCGTCAATATGAATTCAGGGTCAATCTAGATGATTATACATGGATACACGCTCAGCTCCCCGTCGCTGGTACTGTATCCGTAAAAGCAATCATTGTCAACTGCTAACGCTGTCGCTTTGGGATTCAAGATGTTCCGTCGCCCACACCGCTCGTCCGAATATCGTGAGGGCGAAGCGTTATTTATGACGTTCGTACGTAATGCACGAACGTCGAATTCCACTTCTGTAAACGCACTGAGCATCGAGCGCTGCTGCAAAATCATAAAATGGTTGATTTATGGCCTCACGACGCTCACCAGAAGTAATTCTGATTTCGTCGATTCGTCAAGAGAGTAATAATTATTTGCAATGAAATCGATGAGCGGCACCCCAGGATGTTTGCAGTAATTTCGAGTCGAGTTCAGAGTGACTTACGTTTCCCTCGAAGGGAGAAAAGTAGACAGCTTGGTTCCCAAGACCTCATAATATGTTAATCGAATCATGACTCTGCACCTTGGATGCAGCCGTACGTGCTGATGTCGGTCTCTTCAGAACTGCGGAATCGAGCCGATGGAGATTCGCGCACACTCCAACAAGAGGACGGCGACGATTTGCATGAGCGGTTTTTGAGCGGATTTTACTTTTCTTTCTTCTACCTGGTCCAGACTCGCGGCCTTGGGAAATTATATCGTTCCTCCTTTGTGTGGCGTCAAAAAGGGCAGTAAAGAATGGATCTCCGCTCAGCCTACTCGTTACATCGAGCAGGAGCCCGACCTTTGCACAACATTGTTTCTAAAACGAGGCAACAATTATCGATTTTTCTTTTACCAACCATTCCGCCGACGTGGATGACAGTCTTTGACAGACCGGATCTTGGGACCGGAGCGACGACACTTACCGTTGCATCCGTGGAACGGTGACGAAGGCTGGAACTTGGTTAGAGACAAGCGGTCTTCAACTTTCGCGCCCGACCAGCAGAACTGCCGGCCTTTTCCAAACTGATTGGCGCATTCGATGGTTCTCTGGGGTGATTGCGGTGGAATATTCCGCAGTCATGACCACAGGAGAAAATAGCTCCATCTCTCGTCTCCCTCAAGTGGTCTTTATTGTCACTTAGATGTACAAATCGGGTCTATCGCTTTTCCATCAGTCATACTTGGTTATTGAAGCTCTCCGCTTTCCCACAGTGTTTTCTTGCGAATGAGTTGATGGGTTAGGGGAATTGGTGCTCTTCAGTCAGGTAGAACAAAATGAACCGGAGCCCCCCGACAGAGAGAAGATTCGGAGAAAGTTCACAATTGGTTCACACGAGCTCATCCAGCTCGAAATCCCCCACAAACTCGTTCGAGAAATAACGAAGGCTAGAGTTCGCGATTCCGGTTCCAACAAAGTAAGATTCATAGAGGTCAACTTAGCCTATAATCTAACCCTGCCTGACTTCCGCGAAGTCCGCGAAATAAACGAAACTCTCATCATTTCCTCAATATCGAACCGTCTCCTAGAAAGAAATGGTACAAACCTAGAAACACTCAGCCTGGTCGGCTCCTCAATCATAACGGAAGCGAGCGATCAATGTTTCGGATCGAGATCTCCCTCGAGCCGCGGCCCAGCGTCGTTTTCTGCGATGAAGGAAGCCCTCCGGAGACTTCAATGAAATGAAACGATGACGGAGCCCTGTCTAACTAAGTGCGTAATTCGAATTGACGATATGTCTTTCTAGATCGAATGCCCCTCATAAAAAAATCTCAATCAGTCATGAGCTGTGACGCTGTAGGGGTATTATTTACACGACAAAAGTTTCTCATCCTTCTTTGTAACGAGAAGATTAAATTGCTTCCTAAAGGGCGTCCCTCGACGGTTCCCGTGGCTGTTTGCTCTCTCTCTCTCGCTCTGGTCGTTTTCCGAAACGGAGTCGCCTCCCTGAGCTCTGTATTGTCGACCGGTCATATGGATCCGAGCGATTCAGGGGATGGGGAGCGAGAACAGTGGCGAAGAGACAAACCTCTACATGGGCAGACATGAGTCGCAGGCCCATAGCTTGGCCAGATAGCCAGCAGGTCAATCTAAACAATGATTCCAGTAGATGCAAAACCGGACGCTCTGGGAAACCGAACTCAGAATGGCTGGCCACTCAGCTTGATCTAGAACTGTATTGTTCGCTAAACGGGTAGGCGATACCCTCATAAAATTCTCGATGGCTGCGCATGATGGCTTCCGAATACCGGTTCCGGTCTCTGTGTCGAGGCTCCGTGGCTTCTCTGAAAGAGCCGTTCTATCATTGGAAGCCGATATTTACATCGTCGATGGATTGGGCGGCTTGACCACTTTGACTGATCTCATGATCCTGGATTGCTTCTCTATGAGAACGACTTCACTCCTCGGAGATCAGCATCTCGTATTGCTCTTTGGCGTACTGGTTCCACGCAGCTTTGCCGTCCTGGAACGAGAAGCGAATGGAAGATAGCAGAAGGGAAGCTCTATCGGCATCGCTCGGCCCGAGCTGGATATCTTCAAAGAACTGTGAAGCTCTCATTTCTGGCATGGAGAATGATTTCAGGGTCCGAGGTCTTTGAGCCCGCCTCTAAACGTGGCCTCCCCGGAAGAGAGCCCGTCTCAGAAAATTGCACGCTCCACCTGGAAATGCACACAATCAGCTGAAACAATCGGAACTCACCATCGGTCCGGAACTGAACGGGTCGGTTTGTTCGTGCTCAAGATATTTCTCGAGGTTGAAGAATGTGTCGAAGAAGACCCCGACCTACACGTATGGATAGACAGAAAGGAATATTAGATCGCGGCATATCAGGGAAGGAAGGTCTCGAGCCTTGAATGAGATAAATTGTGCCAGACGACGTCCGCCGAGGTGTTGAATATTCTCACCGCCTTGGCTCTCTTGAGGTCTCCCAGAGTCAAGAATTTATCGTGTTTGGGCTTGATCATGTCTATCATCTGACAGAGAGCGTCGATGAATGGCATAGCTTGAAGTCCTAGGCACTCCATCCGCTGAGTTTGCTCCTCATAGAAAAATTCCAGCTCATAGAGCGAGAGACGGCCGTCTCCGTCGAGGTCCATGCATCTGTTTTTCCCAAGGGGGCACGCGGGATAGAAAGAGCATTCATAAGAAATAAACGGATGACTAGACGATGTTTTGGGCGGTCGGACTCGCCGCCGTTTTTAGCTCCCCGGCCCATGGGACGGCGCCGATACTGGCCGCCGTCGCCGGTATCGATACGGTACAATGCAGAGGAATATTTCTCGGCGGACAGAAACATCGATTACAAAAGAGATTGTGCTGTATAGAGAGAACTTGCGACGACAGCAATTAATTGATAAGGAACGTGGGATGTTCTCGCTCGCGGAGCCAAGACTTCAACAGCGACTCCGGTACAGGAAGTTAACGGAGATTCGAGACCCTCTTGGGTCCACGTATTGAGCGAAATTCGCAAAATTAGGATTTCGGGGAAAAACTTTAATCTTTCGAGCGTCGATGGAAGGCTTGTCGTAGATTGTGGATGGCTCGGCAACTCACCTAAACCAGTATTCGATAGCTCTGGGGTGTTTCTTGTTCTCCTCAGCCAGAAGGAAATGCACGAAATCTTCATAAGCCATCCTACCCTTACTCTCAGGAGTGGATATCACGACGCCTGGAGTGAATATCCTCTCGATGATTCGCGTGGACAACGCGGCGTTATTGTGCTTGGCCATGTCATTCCTGTCGATCCACAAGTCGTGATCCTCGTCCAGTTCCCAAAACTTGCAGTAGACGACGTAGAAGTGCTCGTACGAGAAGTAGTCGGTGATCTGCGGAAATTATGCTCAACTCATTATGCGCGGAACAAAAGGCATGAACCCTTTAGGAGGCGCACGATTTGGTTGCTCCTCATTGTCTCCCCTCGAGCGCTCTACAATGAATGAGAATAATACCAGGCTTTTTTTGCGTTCCGTTTTTTTAATCAGTTCGCCAATATGTCGAGCTTTGTCTCGTGTACGTACAACGCGTACATGAACCGTATTTGAGTTCAGTCGCCTTCGCGATGTAGAAAACCAGACCATCCCAGCTATGCGCGCTGTTCCCTCGCTGGCGTTTTCGCGTGTCATACCTTGTTTATGTCGTCCTCAACTTCCAGCATACGTATCGTCTGAAGTAGGTTGCTGCGGCGGAGCTCGTCCCCGTACAGCTTGTTGGACCAAGTGGCACTTATGTCATAATAGATTCGGGCTATCACAGTCGTAACGTACCTTGAATACAAAAGAGACTTCTATGCTTAAAAAAATCGGATCCGGTATCCATGATCCTTGCGGGGAAGCGTAATCGCGAAGCCTGTTCGACCGAACTTGGCATTTTTCCCTCCGCCCCTCCCTCTCCCCCCCTCGGTCAGAGTTCAGACGAGAGCGCCCTGTCAACATCAACAGCGAGGACGAGAACCGCGGGGAAGTAAATTTTCGATGTCTCCGACTCCGGCAGGAAGCGGTTACGAAACGATAGAATGAACATATGTATATCGCAAGACGATCCGCTTTGATTCGCAAGGCGCGTTCAATATTCAGGGGTGTTCCAGACTGTTTCTCTAGCCCGGGCAGGAGCGAGGCGCTCCGGCCGAATTACCTCGAGTGGAACTCAGGTGCTTCGCGCAAGAAATGCAGACCAGGATGATTGGCGATCACATCCAATACCTGCAAGGAACGGAAACGGACGTGAGTCGAATCGCAGTATCGAACGAAAATATCCAAACGAAGAAGAATATGCCAATACGTCGCTTCGTCTGTTTAGCGAGACGTCTGACGGGCGGGCGGGACATCATTGATCGCTCCCCGAGCTCGGGCGACGAACGCCTCCTCGAGCCGATACTGATACGGGTGATTCTGCTCGAGCGAAACTCCACTCACAATCGGCTTGAAATCGTCGGGTACGAGATAATTCCGCTGTCCGTTGGAGAGTATTTTGACGAGCCATGAAACTTCGTCCCGACCGGTCAACATAATCCTGGAAAGAGAAATCAATCAGGCGCGAGCGATCTTCCGTGGGATATACGGGATTCGAGCGAACAGTTTCGCACATCGGTATCGGATTCAAAGCGGCGGAATTCGGATCTTAGCGGAAGACCAGCCGGCGGGCCCAAGGAGGACGATCAAGGTCACAACTGGTCGCGTCGCTCACATGAATGACTGTTCCCAGGTGCTTACGATTTCCAGTAATTGAGGAACGTCTGCTGATGGAGACCCCGGTCGACCGCCGTACCGCCAGCCGCTATAAAGAGCGCGGTTTTCCAGTAAAGAGGTAGATCGCAGGCTTTGACCACCAGGGAGAACTTGCTCGCCGAACAATAGGCGTCGCCGACGATTTGGTAAGCATGTACAATTTTCTTCATCACAAGATCAACTTCTCGCGTGTCACAGGGCTTTCCTTCAGGGTGATAGAATACTGGAATTTGACGTGTAATGCATTTCGACTGGATCGCGCGTCGAAGCGTCTCACAATGATCCTTTCCCGGTACGGGGGGTGAAACGTGAGAAGCGTCTTGAGGTACCTGCGTGCGGGCAAATTTCAATTATTTCCCTTCCGGAACGCTCCCGATAGCGTCACGTCCTGCGAGACTCTTGCAATATCATGTTTTCGCACGTTCATCGAGCTCAAGAGCCGTCTGGCGCGGGAAAACGATTTCGTGTGAGCGAAACCCACCAGTATCTCTTTCGGAGGTGATTTTGGCGATCTAGGCTCGTCGATCTGTTCCGGCATTTTCTCGAACAGAAGAATCCGATCCGCGACCGATCCCTTGAGCATCTCCTTCGATCGGCGCTGTTCCCGGAGCGTGCCTGGGCGAAAAAGCTCGTACTTCCTTGCTCGCAAATAAATGTCGATCGGGCTCTCCAAGTTCGGCCCTTTTTCCAACCACCTCGGGACACCATGTATCCCCCGTATCGATCTCACCTTCCTTCTTGCGGCGATGGCTCTCCTCGACTTCGCGACATTTTTGCTCGAATATGTGTTTCCGATCCTTGACCGAAACCCGAGCTGGACTTTGTGATTCTTGAGCAGCGGCCTGGGCCATCTGCAGGATCGGAAGAGGTTTCCTCGGAGGTGGTGAGCTAGGAAGCAAGCGGAACGTTCAATTATTCGCTTCCCGAAGAGGGACCGCTCGTCGGACCCCCGCGGTACATTCCCTACGCATCAGCCGGAGTAGAATCTGATGATTCGAATATATCCATGTTGTAGATGAGCTCGGGGTCCGCGCCCAGGTAGGAACATGCGGCGGATAAAAAAACATTCGCTGATCCCTGCGTCCCCCATTTCCGATCGGTAGGTCGCTCAAGAATGACCATATTTTATGTTTTCCGTCGAGTAGATGCTTTTTCGTGAAGAATAGAAGCCACTGGAGGCGGCCAAGTGCTCGTCCACAGAATTCTGTGAGGAAAATTGGATTTCCAGCGAGAAAGCCGGTAGACGGGTGGCGCATTGCAGCTCCGACAACGGATCTGTCGCGTGACTTGACCTTGCATTGTCCACGGGTGGGTTTACGTCATCCGTCCGCCTTTGGCCAATTTCTCGACAATTACAAACAATTCAACTCCACTAACACCAGGAGTAAACGTCCGCTAAACTGATGCCTGGGTCTAGCCGACGACTTCTTGTTGCTGAAAGCCGTCCGTGGATATCAGGCGCCACCGGATGCCAGAATAAAAACCTACGACTTTGTCCTAACAGCAAGCGCATCTACGTCGCTCGCGCGTCATGATCTGGATCAGCTTGTTGCAGTGTGTTTTATCGACTGTCAGAAAAAGGATTCCGGAACACCCGGGACGCCCGGTGGCGTAATGGATTGGGCACATCCTCTTCGTGAGGATATGATCTGGTGCTTTACTCTAGAAGGCGGAGTGAAGACTTCTTGAGCGGATCCTCAACGCAGGCGCCCGAGACGTTCTTTCTCTCTTGAAAGTAGAATCAATAGGCCGTTTGATATTCTGCATCCGGGGCCTCTCGATGGGGCTCTTGGATGCATCCGGCGACCAGACTATCACTATCATCATTATAATCATAATTATAATTTCTATCAACCGAGCATCTGTAAATTCTCAATGAGAAGTCTGCATTCAAACTCCTTCCATAGGGGTCGAAAGGATTCGGTGCTGAAAAGTTCCGACTCCCCAAGCTCTCGGAGGCTGTCGTCGTCGTGTTCCGCATCCCTCTCCTTACATAACCCTTTTAAAAGCGTTTATATAATGCTCTCAGAGAAGCGTCCAGCTCAAGTTCGGCAGATGAAAGAATTGTGTTGCGCAACGCTTTTCTACTTTGACACCTTTTGTCTAGCCGATGTTCAAAGTTCTTATGGTGTTGTGAACCGCACCCGGAATATCTCGCTCGAGTCCTGTGGGCGCGTCCACACGTACCTTATTCGATATATCCGTCTTTGCATAAGCCTTACCACCAAGTTTATATCATGCCCTGAGAGCGACGGTGGTCTTCCTCAAGAGACGCGTGGAATGAACTTTCTTACGCAACCAGGATCAACTTTGACACTTTTTGTAGAGTGACTTTCAAATTTCCCGTAGTATTGCCGAACCGCACCCGAGACATTCTCTCGCCAGTTCCCAGCGCCTGTTATTCACGCGAAGATGAAGCCAGTCTTCCGTCGTGGTTCCTCCCCCGTGGAAACCAGCATCCTCGGTGCCATTCGAGAAAATACCATGACAACATGAGCGAACTCTCGAGGAGTTCATTCATTCACCCAAGTTTTCAGCTCGTCGTCAGAGTTCGATCGATTTTGACAGATTATACGTCGATGCAACGAATTCATAGAATCTACTGAAGGGCTCCGAGTTTTGTATTACTGACGACCTATTCGCAGCTCGGAACGACCGGAAATTCCGTGGTACTCACTAAGAGGTCTGGCCATAGCTGGACTGGAAGTGCAGATTAATCTGTTTGGGTGCTCGGAGTTGGTAGACTTTCTTCTGTTCGGGGTTGGTTTTGATGAGGGGTTCTCTCGTGCTGGAACCTTGGTGGGGCGGACAGCCCAACGGTCGCTTTCCGTCATCCCCACGTGAGATCTGGATGAGTAACAGAGAATCCATTAGGGTCAGGATGATGAAAACGTGAGCGGTGGCACCCAGAGATCCCCGGAAGAGCAGGATGTCAACGATGCCAACAGCGGCCACCACCACGACGGTGTTTGGGTGCAGAACCAACAGTTTCGGCCACGGTTTCCAAACCGTGTCACATAGCTGGAGGCGTGGAACCGATTCACGAGTTCAGAGGTTGGCTAATCGGACAACGTGAGCCGTCCGATCAGAAATCGAGCGCGTCGGCACGCTTCCGAAGGTGTTCGCACTCAAACTCATCGAGAGTTCACAAAGCGACATGCAGGCGGCAGTGGCGGCGACAAAGAGCGGCTTAGCCGGCCCGTCGTCTGTCCTTCGGTTGTTCTCTTCGAACGCCCACAGGGTTTGTTGCTTGGGTAGATAGACCTTTCGGTCGATAAAGCTTGTTCAGCCTCTTCCTTCAAACCGAATTCGCATAGCGAAGCGCTCGGTCGGCTTTCCTTGCTTTCTTTCGCGCGTGCTTGTTTCATACCTTGTCTTGAGCAACGAAGGTGTGGACCAGACGTTCCAGAGAGACGTCGTCGTCTTCGAGTAGGGCTACCGGGTCGAGCATCCGTTGAAGGGACTTCTCGAGAGACTTATCCAGGTTTCTGTTGGCGGTAGCCGCGCCGCCGGCTCCAGCTTCTCCTCGGATACCTCCTTCGGCCATTGCACACGCCGCGCCCTTGTGGACCACCCCGCAGTGCATCAAGGGACAGCATCCGTTTCCTGGAAAGAATCGAATAGCATGAATCATTATTATCCATCTTCGGGAATCGCGGAGGCACAGACCGCTTCACAGGGCATTACCAACAATGTTCAATGATCACATATGATGTTTATATCAGGGCTCGAGAGGTGGTGGTATGTGTATATCTCTACCCGCTGCGCTCGGAAGTTGGAACTAAGCAAGCCGATACCACAAAACTTCGAAGGGAGCAAGTGAATGGAATCTCTCGATTATATTATTCCCAGCTTGGGACTCAATAGGTCGCATTCCCGAGAGGTCGATGTTCTCGCAGATAACCACTCGGTCAAAAAGAGGAATTCTGAGTGAGGAGAGTCGGCTGCATACAACAGAGAGAGGGAGAGCCTGTCAGAGACAGTGGCGAACACCACTCACTCCGATGCAATGGGAAAATGAGCAGGAAGTTTCTGGACCGGAGCCCGTCGAACGAAGCGCTTCACAATTTTTTCTTGGGCTCGAAGTAACATCTCCCCATTCGAGGAACGACTTCGGTTATCGCTTTTGAGGGTTCGCGCACGAGTTCCGGAGCGGCCGTAATAATATCGTACCCGGAGCGAAACTAACAATGGATACCCTCGGGTAATGAAGAACGCTCATTAGATTAGGATGCCCGCTCGCAGGCTCACCGCATATTGATGCTCGGGGGAGGGGGAGTCCTTACGACATATACGGATTCCTCACGTGTTCCTGGAAGTCGTTCAGGGAATCCTTTGGACACGATGAGGGGAACGCGGCTCCATTCTTGCGGAGACCGGGCGCGCTCGCGAGCGGGCTTTGTTGTTGCTCCTCACAGCGAGCGGTACTCTGGCAACCCGAGCCTGTAAACCCCAGGTTCAAAAGACCTGCTCCTGGGCGCTCTTGAGGGAAGCATTGCCGCAGTCATCGATTCTAGAAGAATCCACGGAAGAACGGAGCCGGGATTATCGCTTGCCCCTCTCGTACACTCAGAGCCGGCCGCGATCAGAACCAGCGGTCTTGTTTCCTAGAGTTCGATGGGACCCAAATCGGAGTCCAGTCTCCATTCATGAATGAGGAGAATACGTTCTCATTGCTGATCCTCAAAATTCATCAAATTCCCAGAAATCGAACCTTCGTTTCCTCATCCGGGAGCGATTTATTTCATCCATTGAAAATTTCCCCGGGTCTTCCCTCCCGAAAAAGCTCCTCCACAGGCTTCAATACGTCCACATGGGGGATCAGCACGGACCTCTGTGATGGAACGAGGAACAGCGCGTCGAGCCGAACTTTCCTCGCTGGAGCATCGACTCTCGTCGGGGAGGAGGAAACGTTCCCGTGACAGACCGTCCTCCCCGCTAGCTTGATCTAACATCTTGTGTCTTTTTTCGCGGCGGGCCGGTAGGGACATCCCTCGGGAGCACAGTTTGCAGAACGTGAAAGACATCGAGGCGGCGACGTCGAGCTAGTTCAGCAATCCCCAACCGGGGACGACTTGGTCTGTTTGTACTGCGGGAACCGCTGATGGTACAAACGGCTTTGTGGAGGGGAAGACTGCGTCGAATGAAGCCGTATGCTGGAAGCAGAATGAGACGCACAATTTGTAGTACAGCGTCTGTCTCGACCAAATTCTGTCCAGCAGGTATCTCTGTTCTCGAGAAGAATTTTCGCGCTATTCCGTGGCCGAATGTTCAAATCGTTTTCACGGTATGACGCTATTCGTTCCTAGAACTCGATAGATCTCTAGCCGCCATTCCATCAATAGCTCTCCAGCCGGTGATTGATCAGATGATTGGAATTAGATCGCATCGGCATGAGCCGGGGTCTCACGCGAGTTCATCCGATCCACGATAAGGCATTTCGTTTCCCCGTCGCGGAATGGCATAATTCGCGATAGATTATTCAGAAGATGGTGCATCGCGAAGGTAGCTATTTTTGAAAGTCTAGAGGATAGATTTCGCGCCGATTCTCACTCAAAAATACTCAGACGAGGTCCGTCAACTCAACCTGGTTCGGAGCAAGGACGTTCGAGAGCTTCGGATATAGACTCATGATAGTTCCAGGAATCGGAAAAAAAGGTCAGTATAACTCGTCGTTATAAACAGTCGGAGAATCGTTTACAGCTTCCCTGAGTAGCAGATGCGCACGCTGAGCAGTCATACCAGCAGGGCTAGGTTTTCTTCTCGAGCTCGCAGGAATTCCGAAGGCAGAGTTCACCCTGCTCAGATGCTACAATTTGACACACTTTTTCTCTAATATGAGACGTATGTGTCGGCCCGATAGGCAAAGAGACTCACCCACAGCCCAGCCAGAGAGTCCAAGAAAATTCAATCTCGATTAATTCCCCATACGACCCACGCTATCTGCGGCGAGCGGATAGCGTAATACGAGCCGTTGCTCGGCTGGCGCGCCGAATAATCAAAGTTCGTAAACGTCGTGGTGGTCGTCGATCGTTTCTACCGGATTCGACCGAACTTCCTCGCTCGATATCGCCGCGGGAAAGACCGAACTCCGTTCAGGTCGATTGGTCGGTCTCTGCGTTCCGCTCACAGTCGCTGAGGAGAATCACAGCTGCTCAATTGATTCCGAGTATTGTGTGAGTTAAATACCATGGTATGTGCCTCCGAGGGTGTGACTCGTGGTCTGACCGCGCTCGCGAGACAACTACCCAAGCGGTGAGCGAATGGACCACCAGGTAACCGGCTACGTACCAACGTGATGAATCGTCGACGTTCCCGGTAGACGCACAGTGTCGTTGTGATAAACCGTTATCCTGGTAGAAATTACACAGCGAGGAACTCCTGCACCCGTCATCGAAGTCGCAACATCACCGTCGGCTCTAGCACCACCAGCGACCGCGGCGGCTCTGGGCCGCGAGTTGAGCCCAAAAACATTTGATGGACACACACTGTTCCATTTATGCCCAGACACGCTTTACACTGAAGCCAGTTATTCGGTAAGGTCCGCCAGTCAGTCAGTCAGCCAACCGGCCGGCAGACAGGTAGGCTGCCAACTGAACAGTCATCGGACTTCCAGCGGATGTTTTCCGTTCGGATCAGACGTGGATAGATTTCTCAAGAGCTCGAGATGAAACTCAGACTGGAGTTCAGGCCTGGGACAGCTGTCCTATCGCTGGTGCCTAGACCCTGCTGGAAGAGCAGCCACGAGTAAGGGCTTACGCTGGCCAACCGAGCAAGCAAGCAACCAGCCAGCCTGCCAGGCTTGAACACCGGTCTGAGCGCGTTCGTGTGCGTGAGTGAGTGTGCGCGCGTGTGAGTGAGTTAGTTCACGCAGTGGTTCGTTCGCGAGATTCGCTTCTATTCGCCCGGAGACGATCAGATGAGAGCGTTCTTTCCTTCTGGAGTAGGCGTCCACGTAACGACAACAGCATCGTCGTCGACGACGAAAACCGCAAAGAGGGCGGCCACGAAGCGCTGGATGTTCTCACGAATGGCGCCAGATGTTCCAAAGATAGTAAAGCCCCAAGGACAGTGACTCGGAGCGATAGTTCTACTCCGAACAGTGCTGCTACTGCCAAGTATCATCGATCGAGAGACCATCTTCTAATACTAAACAAACAGTTCCCATTTGTGATCGGAAGGAGTTGTTTGTGAAGCGCTCGTTTCGTCTCATTCTTCAAGAACCCTTGAACCGGTGGTGCTGCCACTCGCTCGGTGCGCTTCCTTACCTAAGCACGTGCAGAGCACTCTGGTCAGATCTGGCGAAAGAGTGAGCCAGATCGACAGTGAGCGAATCTTGTGTCGCTCGAAACTCCGCTCACCATGACCATCTTTTATGGTGGTCAACGTGCGTTCGTTGTCCCCGAACCCTTTCAATTGTTGTAATCTTCAGGCTCATTCTCCTCGCTTCTAAAGGAACTAGAGCTCAATAGCCTGGCGCAGAGCACACCGAGTAATATTCCGATGTATGTATCCGCCGGGAAACGTCCTTCGAGCGAGAGACATTCTTTGGACTGGCAGAAATCCCGAGGCAGATTTTTTCTCTTCCCGATCGCATGGATAACAAGTGGTAGTGATTCTATTCCGACCACCACGAGCCACGGAGTACACCGCTAGCGGATTCGCGCTCAAGAGAGGGCTCGTTATGCCGGAAAGCTCGAGGGACGCAGAAACAATTAAAATTCCATCGAACCGAGAATTTCCGCCGTTGGACATGAACGAGAGAAAAAACTAGTGCTGCAACGAGTTTCATCCGTTCGGTTTTCCGGACGAATGGTTCCTGGCGGTCGCGAACAATGGCTTGAAATTATCCCGAGACTCCGTCGAATGATCAGGCTCTTGATCGATTTTGCTTGTCGCAGCGAGCAAGGCGATTCCGTGGCAAATATTCCTCGATCTCGACCCCCTGAGATATCTCCCTGTTCGGGAGCCTACGTCGAATGACGTTCCTCAAACAGGGACCTGGTATGGACGATCGGAAACTCATAGGATTATTCCCGACCGGCTCTGAGCAGAGAATCGGAGCAGGAAACTTGTTGGGGCGATGCCCTCGGCGGAGAAGTTGGCCCTGCCGAACGAGATGTAATCCTTGGAGATAGTTCGAGGACCCAGTCGGCTTTTTGAAACGGCTCGGTGACACTCGGTGGTTTCCGGCGATTCTGCCGGATTAAGAGTCGATTCATGATCTATTCCCTCATTGGTATTCGGTGGCTGCAGTTCGTCGAATGCGTTGCTGGTGCTGCGCTTCTTTCTTTCTTCCAGGGTCCGGGTATCCTCGAGCATCGGTCGCACAATGCGCGACTCTGACCGACGCTTTTGCGGCTTTTATGGGTTTTGTAGCGCCTCATGTTCCTCCATCTGCTGTACCATCTGCGTCGACTTGTTGCAGGGCACCGCATACCTTTCTGTCGACCTTCCTCCCGGAGTGAACTCCTCGAAAACTCCTGTTCCCGCCTCTGGATATACTATTCCCCTCATACATCTCGTCAAACACAGCGGATTTCTATTCGAATGAATTCACGCTTGCTGGTAGCTCGCTGAAACTTCCTCATTGTCGTTCAGCCGGCGGTTACTCTCTGTGGGAAGTCTACGAGGTCCTCTGTTCTCGGTATCGACGTATCGACAGAACTCTGTCGGTTTATCAACAAGCGGTGTACTCGCAGATCGATAGAAACAAATAATAAAGATGGTAGGGACGAGGAACGAGGTCTCATGAGGTCCCAAGAGGAGAATTCCTCCACTCTGCCTGGAGAGGCACAGAAGTTTCTCTTCGAGGATAAAAGTGAGGTTTACGAATGAAGACTCGAACGTGGGTACGTGGGCACGACGTACCCACGTCCGGCCTGGGCATAGAGGAGGTATAGCCCGAGATCGTAACCAACGGGATTGTATTCCAATAATTAAAAACTTCGATCACCCAATGACGTGTTCCAGTTTCCCCTGATCAGTTTGCGTCGATTGCTTCTGACCCTCCGAGTTCCAAAGACAGACTCAAGTAAGGAAGTCTGCTATCCTACGAGCCTTTTCCGATTGTTGTTCGAGCGAAATCCCCACGTTCCTTCGCTCGGTTACTGTCGGTGGGAGGGCCCGTCCGTCCATCCGTCGGATAGACGGACAGTCTGGTCGAAGCGAAGGCTGGCGCTGTGGAATTTCAATTGGCTCACTGCTGAGAGGCAAGAAGCTTCTGCGTTTCGACGTGTGTCGTAAACTAGCTCTCCGTTCCCGCTGGTTGGCTCTGCGTTGCGCTCTGGACCGAGTGATTATCTACCTTAACGACTGACTTGCTGCTTTTCCTCCTTGCTGGCGTATCGATGGCCGTACGAGACGGAGGTTCCCCGCACCCCCCCCCCCACAGGGGCTTGCCAATCACGCTCAACTAGGTACATATTATTATTAGGTATCATCGATGAGTCTCGTAATTCCGCTAAATAAATCTCTTTGTTCTGACAAGAAAACGGCGGAGAGAAAACGCAGTCTCGTTAGGCGCTCAGGATCGTTTCTGCTATTTCTCCCGATCCATATTTGAGATAGGGCTTGCTCAGCACGACTCATACACGTACTCGAATATCATTGGAGTCTGTCGACCGACGTGGAGCGTGCATCGACAGGGAGAGAGTGAGGGGGATACCG
Source organism: Galendromus occidentalis (assembly GCF_000255335.2). Taxonomy (NCBI): domain Eukaryota; kingdom Metazoa; phylum Arthropoda; class Arachnida; order Mesostigmata; family Phytoseiidae; genus Galendromus; species Galendromus occidentalis. The sequence goes on from NW_003803389.1 coordinate 433,246, forward strand.
TCTCATGGCCGAGAATATCGACGAGAACACCGAGCAGCACATTTAGCTACGGTCCCCTAGTGGCCAGAAAACTAACCTGATTACGTCGGGCTTACTAGACAGACGAGACTGACAAACGCCTTACATCTCCCCTCGATGCTCCTCACTCTCCTCATTCGAATCGATTTTTCTGGCCGCCGAGGCGTTCGACTGAAGAGCCGAGATTGCTGGCTCCACATCTGGAGCGGCTGTCCGTCACTTGGAGAGTCGATTCCTCGAGTGAAGCAGACGGAGATTATTCAAGAGGCCAGACACGAGAGAATCGGAGGTATAAATTTTGAAGGCGGCGGCGCCGCCGACTTATATTCTCCTTCTGACTTCTACTCGAGCGACGACGCCGGAGATTTCATCATCGGATCCGGGGCAAGAACGGCCGGCGACGTAGCGGTCATTCGTGGGACTGTTCTCCTTAACGTCGGAGCTTGTGGAAGACGAGGATAATTTGAGCCGATGGAGCCCGCGATTCGATCAGATGTATGCCGTCGAGGCTGTGATCTCGCGGTGGAGGCGTTATATCCATTAGCGTGAAGAATAAAGCTTCCTCGCATCGATATCGAGTTACAAGAACGTCCGTCGTTCGAGCATCCGAGAATTTCCTCGCAGCTCTCTCGGGACGGCGAAGTGTGCTGTTCTGGCGATAAATTGGTGTTGTGAGCTATAATCGAAGAGCCCCATTGAAATGTCTCTCGCCGCCTCCCGCGAAGTCGGATCTCCTCAAGGATGCTCACTCGCTTAGAATGTTGCCGCGGGTATCCTTTGCGATGGATATTTCTCCTCCGGATGGTCCCTGCACGCGCCCTTCCGCAGTTGTGCTCGAGCGTCTGCACGATTCTGGGGCCAATCGGGAATCATTTCTCTCATCAAGGGATGGAATGCATGGAAGCTGAGCTTCATGCGATTGCATCTTATCTTGTTTCCTGAGCCTTTTCCTCGCTGAGAATTCTCCGGACAGCAGATTGAGCCGAGTAGGTGAAAAGAGAGCTCTCTTGGGATGTACACATGCGCCAAGCCGATTTACTCCTAATGCATAAGCGTAGGAGTATCGGGTTGCTGATTGGGAGTAATCGTCGAAAAACTACTCGACACCAGTCTGGTTGCCGGAGCCTCGTCTCTCGGTCGAGGCGGTCGCATGTGAGATCAAATAATCGCTTTCTGTGTCCCACATTCATTCGCAACGACTTCATTTGCGTCCCATTCCTCGGCAGTACATACATGACACTCGATCTGAACAATGATGATACCCAGAAGGGAACTTGAGGGACCAACACTTGTACCGTGTGGATCCAGCGGGAAGGTGAAGCTCCAAGGTCATCTCATCGGTTCCGACCGGTATCCACAGATTCGCCATTCAGGGAGTTTGCGAGCTCTGGCCGATCGAATTGAGAGGGTATCCGAAATGGCAGTCCAGTTGTTGATAGAAGCTCGAGCTTCGAGGAGACCGGTCGTCCGTGTTGAGAGAACCAGAAAATCCTTCTAGCCTTCCACCATATTCTCCCTCACCCTCGAGCAAGGTAAAGTGGACGCATGGGCTTTTCATAACAGCCGTCGGGTCGATTCTCGCCCTTTGCTCCGGAAAAATGTCGCTTGACGGCATCGAAACGGCTAGCAAGCCTGCGCCTAGAAATTGAGTCGCTCAGGCCGCTCGGCCAGTCAGACGGTCGAGCCTCTCGCCGATCCCGCATCCGACATGGGAAGATATTCCCAACATTCGGCGAAAAACAGATTTTCCCCGAATAATTTCGCGAGATCTCAATATGAATATGAATTATGAGCGTCTAAAAATCGATATGGAGTTCCTCAATATTTCGAAAGGACTGTGCTCGAGAATTGACTTCGCTATTAACTACCACGTCCACTATTCACAAGGAAGTCAGGAATTGCTGCGCCGTTTGTCAACAATGGTAATAATCATCGGAGTCTCTCCAGCACGCGCTTGCATCCCGAAAACAGTCGGAAGACATCAGCGTCCTTCCTATTACCCGGGCAGGGCACCCGAGCCCTTCAGCTGTGCCCTCTAGCTTCCTTCAGTTCCCCTATACTTGACCTCTGCTCTATTTGACGCGTCATTCTTAGGCCACGGAAGTTGTCCTCTTGTACTTCCCTGCGTGCCCAGAGTCGCGATTCCTATACCTACGTTTGTATATGTATACTGAGAGGCCCCTTTTCGAGAGCGAGCGAGAGTCAGCTTTCGTACTTGTGATGAGCAAAGCATGTCGGGACTACATACATACGACTCCCGGAAGAATTGGAAGGCGCTTTGCATTTTTCGAATCCCTGAATCCCTGGAATTCTTCGAATCCCGGGTTGCTCGGCATCTTCGGCCCCGATCGGGGCAATCTCTGTCGGAGCAGGCTTGCAGGAAAGCATTCTGATGCCACTTTGATCTCCGCTGCGATTCGCTCGCTTGTCTTGCCTATAGCAGTCGTTCGTGGTAGCTACCACGAGCGTGTGCGGGAGTGCGACTACGGCAGCTAACCTCCGGAGAGCTTCCGGGGCACCGATAATCATCCGCTGACAATCAGAGATGCCGCATCCTCTGCAGAACTCATCCGCTAGATCCGATGGAAACGAGCCCATGTCCACAGCAGCGAGCATAGTGCCCCACCCGCTCGCGCTCTCGTATCGGTGCAGCGAGAAGCGAGTCCGGACAACATATGGCGACTGGCGAGCGTAACTTCTGGATGTTGACTCCGGATTCGATAATCTATCGTAATGAGTTCGAGCAGCTGACACGGCAGAGGCGAGCTGCTGCTCGTCACCATGCGAATCAGCCCAATGATCATCCGCTGGAATCAGATGCCACACAACGCAAAAGTTGCATCCCGGTGGAGAGCGTTCGAAGAGATTGTGGCCCGTAGCCGCCCGGTCCACCGTGGCGGCAACGTTTCATTTTTCAGTCACGACCTCCGATCTAGGAGCAAATCGTTGCTCCCGAAATCAGTCGGCTTTAGGAAGAGAATATTGAGTGCGCTACATGTTGCTGTCGACGTCCACGTTGACTCCGTTGAACTCTTCCTGCGGAAGGACATGTGTGAACGTTACTGCCGGTGAATCTATCCGTTGAGTCAAGATGAGCAGATGTGGGCGCTCTGTCAGCTGTAGCGCCAGAAACTTTCCAAAACGGATATTTGTGCGCGATCTCTCTCCAACTTTGTGATTATTAGGAGGGGTGATTTTCTTGTTGTCGCCAACGAGGAAGTTTTTTTGTGTTCGTTTTCCAAGGAGGCATCAAAATGGAATCAGTTATGGTGCCTGATTTCCTCGAGGCGAGCTCCGGTACAGACTGACGGGAAACGCTCCAGAAATTCGATCTAGGAGCGTCGACAGCTATCGACAATGACGCGACTATAGCGCGGCGGACGAAGGTGCATGCTCGCGAATTTCCGAACATCAAGAAATTCGGTTCGGTGTGATGAAGCCCCGAATTATAAAAGCTATCCTCATTTGTGCTCTCGTCGGCTACATGTCACTCGCGGTCTACTTTATCATCCAGGGAGATGATTTTCGGATTCTGGCGGGTGGTGCAGGAGATCCGAACTCGATCGAGAACTCGCCGAGAAGTCGAGTTGGAAACGTCATTCCGGTGCTCATCCTTGCATGTAATCGCTCTCGTGCTTTGGAGACGGTTCTTCGACAAGTGGTGGCCATCGTGGATCAGCGTCAATTCCCCATAACGGTCTCTTTGGATTGCGAGCACGAGCCCACCGAAGCGATTGCCAAGAAATTCAACGTCAGCTACATCGAACAGCCGGATCAGAGCAAGCTCACCCACGGGCATGCGTCCTTCAATATCGAGGGCTACCACCGCTTGAGCCGTCATTACCGCTGGGCGCTCGATCAGATGGTGAATGTCCGACACAAGGAATCAAGGAGTCTCATAATTTTAGAGGACGACCTGAACGTTTCAAAGGATCTCTTTTCCTATTTTTCGGCCTTGAGTGAGCTGATGGAGAAAGATAAAACCCTCCTCTGCGTGTCCGGATACAACGATAATGGAAAAACGGAGAGCATTGACGCGTCGGACCCATGTCGACTGTGGCGCTCCGAATTTTTTCCTGGATTGGGTTGGATGACGACATCGGCGATCGTCAGAGAACTTCTAGCCAAGTGGCCCGCGGTCTTTTGGGATGACTGGTTGCGTCAGTCCACGCAGCGGAAGGGCCGGAACTGCATACGGCCCGAGGTGTCGAAGACAACAACCTTTGGTAAGGAAGGCGTGAGTTCAGGACAGTTCTTCGATTTGCACCTCGCCACCGTACAACTCAACAAGGTGGACTGTCAATATGGCCCGAAAGAAATCGAAGCCATAACCGCGAAAGCCTTCGATCATAGATTCCGGGACGAAGTGCTTGCTGCCAAAAAACTTTCCTCGGAGTCTCTCAGCGAAATCGACCCCGGTCTGGCTGTCAAAGTGATTTGCGACTCATTGGAAGAATGGAAAAATATCACCACCCTACTGAATATCATGCCCGACATTCGGTCCGGAGTGGCTCGAAATGCTTTTAAAAACGTAGTTCCGACATTCTTCAGGGGCTCGAGAGTCTACATCGACGTCAAGAAAATCATTGAGGACTCGGGGATGCGAGACGCGGCAGTCTCTTCTTAAAATCGATCTCATAAGTGGATTCATAGCGTAGTTTCTTTCCCTCCTCTTTCGCAACTTCTTACTCTCGTAGGGTTCGTCCCCTCCTCGCGTGATATTGTTCCCGACGGAGGCCCAGGGAGTTCCCGCTCATTTTAGGTAAATCATGCGTCTAATAAAATAACGCATGGGAAAAGCCTTCAGGCGCTCTATTTCGTCAATGGTCAGATCCCGGTCCGATCATCCCCTTCCTAACGCATTCCGGAATCCTTGAATGGATATCCTTGAATGGATAAGTTCCTTCAACGATTTCCGTAGCGTCGACCTGGAAGGCAACTTCCTCTATGGCAATCCTGGGCGCGGGAAGCTTCTACGAGATGAGCCGTCCAAGACCCCTTTAAGTTGGAGCTTTCGAAACAGGGGTGTTCTTGAAATTCCAGAAGTCCTGCCGAACACAGCCGATCTACGGGATCGAATTTATGATTATGGATGGATAGATGCTGTGCTCGGATTTTTTTCTCCAGGTTGTCGTCAGGGTCGGGGTCATATCGACGATGAATCGGTGGAATCCCACCCCCGTTCCGCATTCTCCTCCAGCAGCTTATCTATGGGGGCCATGGAATTCGGATTCAAGCTATGAGGGACAGCCGCCGTTGCAGTTCTATCCCGGAACACTCCCCCAGATATGTACTTCCCACAAGAGATCTTCGCCGTGTCGAAACTCGGAACCTATCACTTCCAGTCGGCAACTCGATTAAATGGAAGGTGTTGGTCCGTCACGGCACGAGAATTCCCACAGTGTCGATGTTCAGGAGAGCACCACAAGCGACGTCCGTCGATATTGACCAGGAATCAATACCTCGAGGGAACATATCCTCTTCTTGATTTTGTCACGTTGGATGAATCCTCCGAGGTAAATGTGCTGAAGAGCGAGACCGAGCTCGGCGGGAATGAGCTGACATGCTGACTCCGCAAGGAGCTCCGTATCTGCGAGTACGATTCGGCTGCAGTGAACATACTCCGCTTTCACATATCGTGTGAAACGCTTGGTTACATTAGAATGGAAAGCATTGCCCTACAACGAAGGGATGTTCGCATCAAGACGAGAACTTTGTCACACAAGTATGCTCCAAAACTCTGAACTTCTTCGTCGGCACCACTTTCAGCATGCAAATCGCTGTGCTCCCAAAGAAGGCGTCCGCAGTCCGCAAGAAATGCAGGGGAGGCACCATCGGATTCATTGTGGTAGTATGCGGCACCACATCTTGTTTCAGGAGCTGTCCGATCGAATCTTATTGCGGAACTTCTTGTCGAGCAGGAATCTCCAGTTCTATTCATCATCCGGAAAAACGAACAGATGACCGACAGCTACTACAAGTCTCCCGAATGTCACTGAGGCTGCACATGTAGAAGATAGAGTTTAAATTAGTGCTAAGACGGATAAAGAATCCTCAAGTGTTCCCCGGCGTGATCCAAATCCTAGAGATGTCGATCGACGCGTCGTTAGAGATGCCCAGTGGCTAGACACACTTGTCCCATGGCGCGATACTCACGCGGGTAGCGCGTAACCGTAGCCCGACGTGTGGTACGCGCGGAAATCGTGAGAAGTCTTCTCGGAGCCATCAAGCATCTGCAATGTGAGAGGAACAAGTCAGCATCCCTCGCGACGACGGCGCAAGAAAACTCCCGACGACGGGTTCATTTCCAGTCAGGGGAACCAAGTCTCCAGAGACTGGAGTAAGCGTGGCATTGACGAAAACATGAGAAAATCGTTCTAGTGTTTAGACCCTCCGGAGGCTGCGAGAACACTCTCAACGCTACATAGTTGTTGTAGGCTCGTATTTGAGGAAGAGAGAACCGTCAGACGATCGCGCAATTGAAGTCCGCACAGTAGAAGCAGTTTCCGATAGGAAGTTGCTTCGAAAGGCGGCGACTCCGTTAAATGAAGCCTTTGTCCGTGCCGATGTCGATAATCGATCTCGGAGAATGGTTGGTCGTTCTTCGAGGGGGGCCGCGGCGGGGACGTCGGACAAAGACGTGAGGAGCGGGAAGACTGGCGCGAACTAACATTTCATCGAGGCGAAAAACTGACAGAAACAAAATGAACGCAATCATCCGTGTGGGAGTTTTGACGCTCACTTGACGTCTCGCTTCGCCTAAAAGGTCTTGAGGGGCAATTTTGGCGCCTGACTCCTCCGAACTAAAAGTAAGGCACCTGATATCCTTAGAGCAGGCCGGAAGCAGCGCGATCTCTAATGGCGAAAAATGTGGATGGTTAATGTGAAGTCATGAACTCATTTCCGAAGCGAATGCTTCTATGCTATGGGAAGTCAATGCTCACAGGAGAACGTCGAGCTGAAGACACGAAATGTCAGAGATATGGAGAGCTTATCACACTCGAATACTATGGAGAATACAGTAGATATATTGGGCCACGATTTTGGTTCTCAATACAATTCGTTCTCTCAGCAACCCTTGAGGATTGTAGCCCCAATGAGTCCGAAGCTATTTGAGGAAACAGAAACGAATGAATGGGAGTTCAGGATTGGATACGGATGCTTCATGGCGACGGATGCGGCTATTTGTTTGTATCTTCTCGGGAGAATCCAGGGGAGAAAGACGGCGCGGCGCCTTCCAGGGCAGAACCCATTGCCGACAAAACCCTCCTCGGTCTCCGCCCCGAGGCAGAAACCCAGCACACTGATTCTCAATGGCGTCAATCAACCCCATATGATACCTCTTATGACAGTATTTAATTCACCTCATAGGCGATTTTGGATTTCTCGTATGATACTGCTGTGGGGAATCCGATGCGAAGGAGCCGATTCCTGACATAACTTACAAAGACAGAACTCGGAATTCGGATCCTCTGTGAGGTCATCTCCGGGTTTCTTCGTGGAGTTCTGTCTGGGGGAGGGGTTCGGTCTTGGTTGTCCCTGCGGAAGGCCGCCATGGGACATAAAACTTTTCCCGGAAAAACTAATGGCTCTCAATTCGGGAGGAAGTCGCTAAGAGACCTCGTTGTGCACACTCTTCTGTCTGATAGACGATACTCCGGAAGCAGCGCGTGCACGACACGATAAAACTCCAGGCCCCATGATACTCATCCTCATTGGATATCTGCTTCATGCGATTCTTTGAGAATCTTCGTCAATCCACGGAATAAAATATTCCGCTCCGAAGCATCTCCGATTGCCTGGATAGCACATAGAGTACCTATCCGAGCAAGGGAAAGACATGAAACAGCGAGAGCGTGATGTGAAGACCGGCCCGAGGTCATCTAAATGTAGCGATGGAATGCGACCGGCGTCTGGATTTCGGCGTCGAGCTTGTTCAGAGAGCTCGGTGCGTCTCCTTACATAAGCTGAGCGGTCCCCAATTAAGTTGATCGCGGTCCGGCCGCGGTGATGCAGTCCTCGTGACATTTGAGAGATGATGCTGTTGCCTCTGATGCTAATTTGGCCAAGTTTCGTTGATGAACGGGTCCTAAAAGGAGGCAAACCCTCCACGGAGCTCTCCTACCCGACCGAAACGAATACTCCGGGCAGCTCCGCTCATCGGTCTGATCCGGAAAGTGACTCCAATTTCATCTCCCCGACGGAAGAGTTCGAGGAGCGCAAGCGGTTGGAAAATCGTGAGACGAGCTGTATCATATCATGTGCAGATGGTTGATTGTTTTGAACTAATTCAGTTCGTCAGCCTCACTGTGTTCTCTTCCGCCTTTCCAATATGGTCGGCTCCCGCGCGCTCTTCATCCGTGCAGCGTCCATAGCTCTGCTGAGCCGGCAACGCGGAGAGGAAGCTCTCAATTTCGGGAATCGAGTTTCGAGACTCCGAGGACTAAGAGGTTTGTCTTTAAACCCCCAGGGAGTTTCCTCTTGCAGCGCCTCATCTTTTCTCTGAAGTGTCCGTTCAGCATCGCCACTTGCGCTAATTAACAAGTTCGATAATAGGCGGGGGGCCGACCGACTCCGACGACGGGGACGTAACGGCTGGGCACAGAATGGGTTGGAGGATGGGGCGGAAAAATAACGCCGGGGAGGAGGCACAACAAAAAGAGGCCGAGTAATCCATCAGTGACTCTAAAAAGATCCTTTGCTCCGTTGTTCCCCTGTTATTCTCTGACATCCCCTGCTCCTCGCCCAAAGGGCCCTCTCTCGAGGCGATCCCTTTCCCTTACGCCGGAGAATCCTCAGAGATCGCTTGGAAGGCGTTGAGCATGTAGCTCTCCTGTGTGTCGGCGCACTATCGAGCCTAGTAGCGGCTTTTGCGAGAATGCAGTTTCGACTCCGAGAACAGAAGTTCACATCAACGAGCACGGAGTGAAAGTACGAGAGGAACCGTGGTCGAAATCCTCGGTCGTGAGGGAGTGTCTCACTTCGGGATGTTCACCGGCAAATGGTGCACCATGCTGATCCTTATAGACGTAGTGATACTCGGCGCAAAATTCGATCCTTGAACCAATTGAGGATTTTTTGTGGATCAACGGAGAGTCGACTGAGGAGCCCTTTGTAGCGAGCAGAGAGATTGTAAGTTTCCGAATTGTGTGTGGGAGCTACCCGGAGTGTGCACCGACGAGGACCTCCTCCGACGAAGAACCTTCCGGCTTCATGTGAATTACAGCGTGTCCCGATAACATCGAGGCTGCCGTGAGTATCGGTTTCGCTGATTCGACAAAGGAGTAAAGGAGTCATGGAATGATGGTACCTCCCGTCTGTGGATCACCAATCTCAAAATGTCGTTGAAGCCCTGTTAAGTGTTACATGATCTTGCTGCGCGTCGAGAGTCGAGACGGAGGAAGATATGAATATACATATGTAGTTTTCATCTGCCTCATTCCATTACGTTGCATGCCTCTGCGTTCGTGCCCCTTCGCGCCTTCTGCCTTCTTATGCATTCGTAGAGACGTCTATCTGCGACAAAACATCGCATGCCCGGAGGCCGGACTAGAGTTTCGCTCCGATCGCAAACAGCGATTATGGCTGCTTGATGAAGCGCGCAAAAACGGAGAAAACAGAGCGGATTTTGTACTCGCACAATTTATTCAATTCATTCGGCTTGTGAAACGGGGGGAAATTCCCTTCAGCTGGAATTCCCGATTGTCGGATCGCTGCAAGCGGATTCCGAAGCGGGATCCTCAAGTGGAGGGTCCCGAATTAGCAATCGAGCGAAATCATTTCTCCCGGCGTTTGGTTCCTGAAACAGCGCAGAGGGATCCCGCTTGACTCCCTCCGGGACGTAGAACGGATCTCCGTGGAATCTCGCGATCCTGTCGGAGAGAACGGGTTGAAAATGAGGAAAATGCCAAAATCGGACCTCGGGAAATATTCGGGGAAGTGACCGGGGCCGAAGGATGCGAACCCAATGAATTCGTTGTTCGGAACAAGTCTTGAGGCTATAGTCAGTCCACTCATGTTGAGCTCGCGCGGTTTGAAAACTCTTTCCCTCGCAATGAATGTGGATCGAGCGCGCCTTGCAATTCACCACGATTTCAATAGGTTTTGGGTCGGCTAACCCTCCCGGAACGGCTTACCTGCCATGGGATCCACGGAACTAGCCAATCGGTCGGAGCTTGATCTCTCTCTAGATCTTTTGTTCTACAGGGATACAGAACACTTACTAACCTGGCAAAGTTCCGAAGTTCTCTTCGTCCTACTAGTACAACACTAGGGAAACATTCTGCGACTCGCAACTATAATTAGCGAGCAAGTCCGAGAATGGGCTAACTGCTGAACACCTGACGTGGATTGCGTCTTCGATTCGCTCTTCGGAACAGATCCGCGTTCTGGCCTTTGTGGTCTCCTTGAAGGTGACTATCGAGGAAGCGAACGAAAGCCGCCGAAGCCCGGAAACAGAAGCAACCCGTGGAAAATTTCCGTGATGACCGCCCCGAGTTCGCTCCACTCGGTGTAGGAGACCTCGGAGCCGGAGCTTTTGCCGCAACAGCCGCTCCGGTCCCTGTATGGAGTGACTGAAAAGGAATCCACAAGGGGATCGACTTTCGCCTACTCTTCCATTAATCGAATTGAATTGTCACGGTCGGTGCGTAAGCTTGAGCGACCCAGTGCGAAAGGCTGAGTAAGGACTGAGGGTGCATGGGAGAAGCGCTTGGTGGGCGAACGTGTCGCCCGTCCAATCGAGGGAAGCCTCCAGAGTAGGAAGTGTCGGTGTCGCCAACCGAACAAGTGACGGCCTGTAAACTTAATGGACGCGACTATGACATCTGCCCCTGTCAAATCCCGCGAACAAATCGGAGATGGCCCTCCAATACGATCACGGCGCGGCAGGGCATTTCTCAGTGGAGCCTTTCACTCTTGGGCACACACTTCAGCGCTCCTCGCCAGTGAGCCATAAAGTCCACGAGTCCGGACTCCGGGTCGGAACCCCCTCTGATGTGATGGCTCACAAGATGGTTGACCGCTTGGAAGGGAACCGAGTTCAGCGAGAGCCGAGGGCGACGTCCCTCGTCGCTTGACCGTTTCTACTCACTTGTTCCGAGGCCCTCGGCTCCAGAGTTCACTCCGAGAGCGCCTGCGATCCGAAAGATTTTCCATTCTATTTGAAAAATGGACAGGGCGCAACAGGACGAATCCAGAGCGAAACTTTGTAGCGTTCCAGAGAGCCGCACACGCTGCACCGATCGTCAGCGAGCGATTGCGGACCGAACGTTTCTCTCCAATGGACATCTAGACAAGCATCGGAACATAGTATAGCTGGAAGCCTCCAGCGAGATATTCATGCAAAACCGGCGGACCCCACTGGACGCGACCACTATGAATGAATTGATATATTTTGTCGCTTCCTTACATGCAAATGACTCTCGAACAAGGGAGTTCTTTCGTGGAGACACCGCGTACTCAGGCGCCCGTGGTCTTCCGGCACCTGTTCCCTCTCATTGCGAGGAGGGTCCTCGAGAGTGAGGAATAATAACAGTTGTCTGCCGGGATCTTTGTCTAAAAATCTCGCTATTTCGTTGGAACGCGACGGAGAGATACGCGCGTACACCGATAGAGGGCAAACGATAGTCTCATAGCATCCCAGTATCGAGATGATTTTTCCCTGCCAAATACAGAGTCCAATGATCGTCATCCTTGAGGTCAGCCCTCGTCATGGTCACCGAACTCGGGTCGATCACGAAAACGGACCTTGCCGCCTCGGAGGGCTCCTTCAGTATATCCAAGGCGGATAGAAAATACTCGGACTTGTTGTGCGACTGCGTTGGACGGGCGTAATTCCCCAGATGCATGGAGATTAGGCGACAACGGAGCTCTATTTACGCCTTTGCTATGCTTCAAAGCCCTTCGTAATGTGGTCGGCTCACGCGTAGCGTGTCCCTTCGTTTGATGATGGAACCGTGTACGAAGGAATGACTGGAGGGAGCGCTCGGACATGAGGCAGGAGCGGGATCTGCCTCAGATGCTTCCACAAGCGGCCCCACAAAGAGTGTTCCGCTCGGGAAATGTATCTCTCCACGAATTGTGACCGAATAGCGAATTCCGAAATCAAGGGATCGTCCCTTCGACCTTTCCACTATGGTACTCCTGGCTCGGAGGCTCGGCCGACGGCGCCGGCGGGAGCCGCCGACGGATAGTTTCGACTCTTATATCGCGACCGCCAATGAGATGAATACTCGACGAGTTCGAGGAGCCGGTCTTCGTCTCCCAGTTATTACCCCTTCCCGCCCTCGTCCGTTCACAATGTTGCGGGAGAGTGAGCCAGCTTTCCGCCGGATGTGACAGCGGAAGCGACAATGGCATGTTTCCACCATCTTCCCATCTTGTCCAATCGTTCCGATTGTGATTCTTCCCGCTAGTGGCAGCAGTAGCAGCGGGCGGCCGCCAACACCTCGAGCGTAAACGATGCGAACCGGCGGCGGACGACTCTCGAAGCAAAACGTGCAATAGTTGGCCGTTTGCCATGGTGCGCTCCAAAACACGCGTGCATATCCTCCATATGTATGTATGTGAGCGTGTGACGCCCGCTTTGCTGGTTGGTCCGCGTGTTTTTCGCTCGCCCGTCTGTCCTTCCGTCCGCGAGTATGTATGTATTTCGGCGGCTAGACGAATACGTACCGACAATTCTTGGCGACAGCTAAGACGAAGGACCTTGCCGCTGTGTATCTCGGTCTCCCGACAGTCCCGCTTGCGAATCCGCAGCTCACAAGAATCGAACTGAGTGCATCTCTTTCAGTCGAAGAAAGGGCACATATTTCTTTCGAGCGACAGCTGCGTTCACGATGTGAATGAAGCCCGCCGCTGCGGCTCGGTCTGTGTCACGACTCATCAAACGTTTCCGTCATCCCGATGCCCTTTTCCCCTCCATCCATGCGTAAATCCCGGTTTCACTCCGTAGAGGTGCACATCCTACGACGGGTTTCGAATGTTTTCCCTGAGCATGATAATGCTTCTCCCTCTTTTTCTAGCTTTCTCGCTTCCTAACTATTGCCACAGTGCCTCGGTTGTGTCAACAGTGCCAGCCACCCACCCATCCACCCAAGTCACAAACACAGGCAACTGGGCGCATGTGACCTGCGAGGCAACTAAAGCTCGTTGCTAAATAGATTAGCTGTCCCTGCGGACCGCTGCCCGGGGCTTGCTCGTTCACTTCTTTAGTCAGTCAGTGAGATCCGCGTGTAACGGAGCGTCGGCTCCCCGACGGCATCGGGTTCGCAGCCAAGAGGGAGAGCGCACACAAGTCAAGACCAGGTGCGCGGCTATCCGGTGCGGCTCCAAGTTTGCACCGAACTCCTGCGCGTTCCCGGCCCCACCTCCTCCCCCCCTCTGAGACTTGTGTTGGGTGGCGGCTGTTGCTCTTCCATACGTAGATTGTTATGGAACTCCCCGAGCATAGGACCGCAAGCAATCGTTTATTTCCTGTCGTTGGGGAAGGGTTTATCTTCCGAGGGCAAAGTGCCGAGCTCATCTGACCGGTTTCCGTGAACAGAGACACGAAGAGAACGAGCATGCCTGACGTGACCCCATTTCCGTCGGTAGCCGTCTCCAAGTTCGTGAACGACTGATGGGTTCGCGTATCGTGCTGAATATACTCCCGATCGACAATCCGGTGGACACGCTGAGTATGTACGCGGTGTGAGCGGTCCCACGATAGTGGTTTTGTCCGCCGCGCCTGTGCGCTCGTGCGTCTGTTCGTTCCTTCGCCGCCCCGCTCGTTCCTCCGTTCGTCCGCCTGGAGGTTCGCGATAGAGACGAGCGAGCGCCCGCTCCCGAGGCGAAGCAGCGACGCGAACTCGGTGATGACTCCGCGGAAAATACTGCAGACGGAAACAAGTGGCCGGCGGCAATTTTTTCCAGCCGCGATGAATGTCATACGCTGGCTCTCGTGCAATCTGGGCAAACTCTGCACGAGCCACAATTGCGGGGATTAATGACGACCGATACCACCTAGAGAAGTCCATGGTTACGACCCTTTAGAACAATGCTGTCACTTGTTTTTTTTTCGACGCGCTGTATATCATTGCGTAAACACCACGTCTCACTTCACTCGCCGCGGCAGATGACGCATCATATGGGGAGATTAGGGAGTACGGCTTCCCGGAGTGGCGGGGCGGGGGGATAAGGAGCGGGATCACCCTGCTCAGGTCCACCCTTCGGCAGCCGACGAAGAGGTTCGCGACTGAGCTGTTGCCGTCGTCTGCCGTCCACGCGTCGTTCCGTCGGTCCCGCCGTCGCACTCGTTGCTCATTTCGTTATCAGATACGCTTTTGCTCCCTCGCTCCGTGATGCGGGGGGTTCGCTGAGCGGTTCGGCTCTGTACGGTGGCTGGCTGTCTTGTTGCGCAACACTTATTCTCCCGGTCAGTCTTCCCCGAGTCGACGATATCACCATTACTATGTCAACCGAGCAGACCGACAATCTAGCGAAAGCGCGTGCGTCATCCGCTCCATCATCGGTCGTTGAGGGTCTCTCACCAAACGGTCGCCAGTGAGTGCATGGATCATCATGGATGGCCCACGGGTCTTCCTGCGGCGTACAAGCTTCCGAGGAGACGACGTGCAGAAGGACGCATCAAAGGAGAAGGATGGGGCCTAATTCAAGTTGCAAACCATTGAGAAAAGTCTCATGTCAATGAGAATGCGGGTGCGCGCGTGTCCCCTGCAGCTCTCCTATGGCGGAGGCAGTGGCGGTCGCGGGATAACTCTTCCTCGGACTTTCCTCTGGATGCTGGTACACTAGCTTGCGTTGAATGTTCGCACACACTAAGCGAGGCGAGAGTGAACGGCGAGGACAAGTCCTCCAATGACGAGACGTAAGAGGATACCAAAGCTGAACGCGAGCTCGGTTCGTGGAACGAATGCACACCGCTTGTGGGCACAGGGGAGTGGATTCGACAACGCTTGCGAATTGATTTCTCGATCCTGACTGGATAACAATAATCCTCACGGTAGCTGTAGCGATTCGCGGACGCTTTATAATCCTCACCGGTGGTCCGCCGTCGAAAGACCGATTTTCTATTCATGGATCCGGTGGACTGGAACTCAGCCGTCGATAACGTACTGCCTTCCCTTTCGAGACAGGGCCCCACTGGACGACAGAGGGATCGACTGGCTGTGGCAGCGTCCTTCTATTCCCGCGGATCGTTGCAAACCTCGCAGATAAGAACGCGCTGCTGTCTCCCTTTTTTTCCCTTCCACGTTCCATTCTTCAGTCGCTCGCTGCTGCTACTGCAGTCGTTCCGACGGGGTGGGTGGGTCTCTGCTGTCTCGGGAAGGCTGTCTCGCGAAGCTTGTCGACCGCTTCAACAGCCCGGTCCTGACCGACAATCCGACCGAGGGACGGACGGACTGAAACAAGCACCGTCGTTCGCTCGTTCCTACATACCACCCACCAATGTCCACCGTGATCAGGAGGATTTTCTAAATGGCCTTAGATACAAGACATCCGACGACGACGACTGTTCAGCAGAAAGGGGCTGAGCGAAGCCTTGCAACCCGTACCGAAGTCGCGCCGCTACTTCTATTACCATCCTCCGGAATCCTCGCGGGCTTGACGATTCTCTATTTCCAGTCGCGTTTCCGCCTTACATCCTTTCATTTATTTCTCCCATCCGCTCGCGTATTAGCTCGTGAGATCCAGCCGTTCCTTCATATTCTCGACTTGTTCCCTCGTAAAACGACACACCCTTCTTCTGTTGGAGGCGGAGACAAGAGGGAAGACGACACAAACTTGGTCTGGGCTCAAGGGAAGGAGACCGGGGCTGGAACGGTCTGAGTATCGTTTCGATCCATTCCGAAGTTTCCCGAGCCCCTAGATGATACAGAATGATGACGATGAATAGTCGTCGCGTGTACCCTTACCAGTCCTAGGGCTCGGAGACTATTGGGCCAATCCGAACGGACCCACAGTGAGTCTCCGAGCGGCAGCCTTCCTTGTAGAGGTTGCTCGAACAGCATGGAAATTGACCGCGGATCATCCACTCGACGCCACGAGGGCCAGGGGACGACATCCGTATTCGCTGAAGCACACTTCCGTGCGGGTGGATGTCAAACAAGCGGCCCGAAGAAGAGATCTATCCTGCAGGTGCCCAGCTGGCTCACTGGAGCGTGTTCGCCGAGCCAATGTTTTGCTAAACCTTTCTCGTGGCGAACTCGCAGAACTTACTCACTCTGGCTCGGCAGAGGTGCTCCAACGGCCAGAGATGCCTCAGCGACTCGCAATCAGATGCCAAGCTCTCGCTTCGAGGGCGGAGGGGCGATTCGTACAGAGCACAATCGCGCTGACGAGCGACGATATTTCGGGCTGGATGGACACAAAGCGGCGGCTAGAGGATGTAGCGGTACAGCGCTGCATTGACGGCGGGACATTCCAATGTGCCTACGAGGAGAGCGGAGCACAAATCGAGCGTTAGGATGACGCTCATTAGGCACACCGAAGAAACCGAGTTCAGGGGATAGCTTCCATTCCTACCATCTCGATTCGACTCCTGCGCTTTAGTTGATGACTCCATCGAGCATGATCCACGGAGGAGTCCAAATCGGGGACATCAAACAAACAAAGAGGGTTCTCCGTTTTGGTTTGCTTGTTCGGAGCAAATCGGAGAGAAGCCGGGTCGCCGCCAGGGGCCGGATGCGATATATCTACGGCTTGTCGCTTGTTAAGCGTTATCGCTGATAGCAGGACAGCAAATCCAGGAAGTCTATCCCGTCTCTACTGAGCGGTCGTAAGACTCACCTGCAGATCGGACTCTGTAGATGTCGCCTCCGGTGGCAGCCTTCAATGAATGGCCACCGGATATAAGTCTGTCATCGTTGTGATTATTGACGAGACATTATTATGACTGTTTGTGATCAATAACAGATGCGTTAGCCGAGCTCTGACGTATCGTCGGAGGGCCTTCCCACAGGAAACCCGCATTTGCGGTGCCGTCGAATGTCTTTATGGTCGACGCCTATGAACCACCAAACGCTTTTATGATACGCCTGGTGTTATGGCAGATCATTATTGTTGTCGCTATTATGGATCCATTAAAAGATGCGTTCGGCTTGATCTCACTCGAAGCGCTGTCGAAGGATCTGAAATTCAGCTGTCTGGGATAGCGCTCAAGTCAATTACTCCTCCTTCGGCCGGAGAGGGGGATCGACTACGGAGAGCACCATTAATCGAAGTGAGAGCGAAGTAATTGAATGTTTGTGGAGGATTATTATCTGTCCAGAGTCCGCTCGAACGCCGAGGAAGGTTGAGGCCCGAGGCAGAGCAGTAGACTCGAGGTCGATGGCTCTCGGAAGTGGAAAAGTGAACAAGAACTCCTCCGGGTGGTTTTCATGTGGTCGATTGGAAGCAGCCGCCGGAGCGTCTCATCGCCTGAGGGCACGGCATGATTCGATGAAGCTCCCTTCCACGAATAATCCAATGAGTGGCTGAGTGAGCCAACGAACACTGCGTGTTCCATCAGGGAGAAGCAAGATGAACCGCCCGCTCGCCCGCCCTCAATCACCCACCCGATCATTGGCCCTCGGCTGAGTGAGCGGCGGAACGTTCCGCAGTCCCAACAAAGCTTCTCTCTACCCGGCGGTTTTCCCCCCAGTCCATCACGGCAGTAAATTCGCGGAATAACGCGAGAAGTAGCTATAGGGGAAATTACGTACGAGTTTTCTCAGAAAATCACGTCCGAGTTCCTGGCAGCGCAGCGGTTCGCTCATCGAGGTTAGGAACTCTACGGGAGCCGTAGAATCCGGCCCGCTCGGCCCGAGTTCGATAAGATGCTCATCCGTACTGATCTCTCCGGACGCTGAAACGGTCGGTCTCATGTTCGTGGGCCGTCAGATCTCCAGTCTTTCCGTGCTGGAATGCGGTCAGGGCTGCGACTGCCCGAGCCTTCGAGCGAATGCGGCTCGCTCAGTCGGTCGGTTGGTCGACCGTTCGTTCGAATGTGAGCTTGCATGCGCGTCCCGCGACCCGTGCGGATAACCGGAAGGCCTGCCTGCGAGTAGGTCTGCTCCGAGAAACAGGAGCTGCTGACGGTACGGCGAGCTTGTCGATGCTGCAGCTCCGGCGGCTGCCTAACGAGGCATATAAGCCGCCGGGCGCACCAACTTCTGTTTCGGTCCAGCATCGGCAGCTAACAGAGTCGACAGGGTCCTGGCAGACGCTTCGAATCGAGTATCGAATCGCTTCGAACATCTTGAATCCCGATGTTATACGAAGCGCTCTGGAAAATAGGATCGTAGACGAGAATTCAATTTGCTCGAAATCCGACATCCAAGCAAGGCTTTCCAGCCTTGACAAATGAAACTCTGTGGCTGCCGTGTTATTTCCGAAGTCTCATTTGAAGTTTCAGAGACATCCCACTCGTATTTCGTCTCAATGAGGAACTTCGGGAGATAGGGAAGGAAATAGGGAAAACCCGAAAACCTTTTGGCCGCGAAAGTCAAGGCCGAGACCGCAGGATGGAAGTTCTTCCCACGGAAGAAATTGCGAGCTGAGACGGGAAACTCCTATCGGGATCGAGGCGGAGAACTTGAGCTCTGACGCGTTCGACCCGAACAATGGAGCGCCTTTCGAGACGAGTCCTTTCACATGAAACTTCACGAGGCACGACTGCAGCGGGTCGACGTAACCTCCGGCGGCGAATCGTTCCCAGCGAGCACCACGTCATCGGGAGACGCGGAGACGGCGAACGAAGCAACAAGGAAGGGCCGTCCCGCATAAAAATGTGAAATATGATTATCAGTGACAACAGGAGGAGCCACCTGGGACCGGCATACAATGAATAAGCGCACTGCGATCTGGGGCGAACTCATCCAACTCCATTGGTGCAGGACTCGAAGGCGAGATGCAGATGGAACATTCTCCTCCCGGAACTCTGGACTTCCGAGACTTTGACCATCGCGTCGGGCAGCCGCGTGAGCAAAACAACGCAAACACGGATTTGCATCGACCCGATCGACACAGCCTCGTGCGCAAGGTCGCCGCTCCGAATCCGACCGCGGGCTGTCCCCTGCAGAAATCCCGTTGAAACCCTCCACAAAGCCCGGGGAAGCCCCACAGAACCGAGAAGTGGTATTTCCTCCGGGGATCCCACCTTGTCTATTCGAGGTCATGTCGGAATAGGTTCCCTTGGTCAGAGCCGACCGCCGCGTCCTGCTCACGCTCGCCGACTCAGGCGCTCAGGACTTCGTACGATTGAACCGCGGGGAAATGAGTGAGAGAATCTCGAGGAAGAAAATACCGTCGAGATGAAAACATTATACTTCTGGAGAGGGTCGTCCTACGGCAGCATCTGTAGCTCGGACACCCCGATATCAAATGATCCGCGTAAGGAGCTACAGAGTCGTCGCGACAAAATATTGTTTTGTCATCCCGAGCGAATTTCCATTCGGATGAGTCCAAACTTTCTTTTCCATCCGTTTCCTTAGCCCCTGAGGCAGCTTCGCTCTCGTGAGACTTCGTCGGCAACATGCTGGAGTTGCTCGAAGTCAGAGCAATCGCTCGTTGCGACCAGTGGAAATTCCGGTCGAAGGGACCACTTTGGCGGAAATAGCGACAGCGAAGGCTTCCAGTTCATCGGTCGAGTCGAGCCGGGCCGTCGGTCGTCCCTTCCTCGCTCGCCTTCGTCGGCGACAACATCGACTTCGAACATTTTCCGTTCAGGTGGAGTGAACGATGCGGGGAAATTAGAGCTGAGTTTGCAACTCTCTTTTCTGGCTTCATTGCTGCCCTCGTTGCTGCTGCGGCTGCTGCCATCACCACTTCTTCTTCTACGAGAGTGGCAACTCTCGCTCCAATCGAGCAAAAGCAATTTTCCCCGAGGTTCGTCCCTTGACGGACCGATGAACGAACGAATTGCCGTCGCTTGTCCGACCGTCTTCGGACGAACAGACGGGCAGATGGCTGCTCATGGAGCTGCAGCGATGGATAACTGCTATTGATTTTCTTTCTGACGACGAAATTCCTCCGCGAGAACGCGACGCGAGATGACACTCATATCGGAGCTGGCGGCGGTGAGATGGGTGAGCTAAGAACGCGGCCGACGAAATGTGGAGAAGTGCCATAGCGTTTAATGCGCCGATCTATACAGCGGGATGGGAAACTTGAAGCCCGACGGTGCCGCCACCGGGCTCACTCAGCCTCGATCCCACTTGAGAAAACTGCCGGACGAGTGCCAGGCGGGGCAGGCATTCAGCCTGGACGAGCCGGGGGCGCCCCCTGGACGGGATCCTGAATGGGGCTCGGGACGAGAACCCGACGAGATCTTGAGTCGGGAGCGATACGGGCAAGATGAGCAGCAGCAGTGAGAGACGGGGAAGGATCGGGATTTCGTTTTGGTCGTCTTCTTGCCGAAGTCCAATCGAGTCCGCTCACTATTCAATTAGCGCAGAGATTTGTTTGAATTTTTTCTATTGGACTTCAGTTATTTCGTGCCCCACTACGAGGCACTGCTGGCGATCGTCGTTCCCGTCGCGCTCGGATTACCGATTTTAGACGAGTCTACGTCTCTGTATCGTTACATCTGTCGAACAGAGAGGAATCCAGGAATGCATTGAGCAGACGCCCCGTTTCTGCAAGAACTATCTGCTGGTGGCGCGTAAGCGCTCATTCGCGACCGCGCTCCCCGCCGTGAAGGGGGGGGGCGAAACTAAGTGGCCAACTTTGTCTGAGGGCGTTTTAGCGTCTAACCGAATTAGAGTCGGGTGGCTTTCCCTCGCTGACGACGCGGCCGAGACAGACGCACTTCGCTAACCGCTGGCGCCGCAGAAAAAAGACGAAAGCTCTACATATATGGCATGAGCGGAGCGACACATTTCTCCCCTGCTCGTCAGGTCCAGGTCTTGAATCCTCGCAGAGACTTCGATGGATGAACCTCTGAGGCAAACTCAGGCGCGGACCCTCAAGAAATCGTTGCTGTTCCGAGGAGCATTTCTGAGAATCTACAACTCGGGGATTGCTGCTCTCCCGTATCGTTCAATATGTCCGCCTCTGAAACGAAAATTTCGATATACTTCGTATGCAGATGGAACCGGGCGAGAGTTCTCACTCTCGAGCGCCCACCTCATCCACCGGAGCGCCGACGGCTCGACAAGGGTTCGTCAGAGTGGGAAGTTCTCGTCAATACAACGACTCTTCTCCGCGACACTTCCGGTTCCGGGCGTCGCAGGATCGTAGTTTTTCACCGAGAAGAAAGACCGATTCTCCCTCAAATGATCTCCCGCTTGTTCCGGAGGAACAGAGGAAACACCGAACAATGATGTGACATGGTTTGTTCCTCCGGCGTCATCGCTGGCTTACTTGTCTGGTTGACTTGCCGCTCCTTCTTTAGTTGTTTTCTGTCTGCCAACACCGCGTTCTCTGATCTTCCCTTTTTCCAAGCGCGTGAATGGGCGCTCTTGCTCGGAGCTCCGCTCGTAAAACCTGCCATGCCGTCATGCGTTCGGTCTACGGGAGTGTTTATTAAACGCCTTCGCCGCTGCTCCGAACAACGACATCGTCGGCGCAAGCGATAGGCAAAGGGAAAGACAACGGTGGGTGGCTTGTAGTAATTTTCGCTAGAAAGGAGCAATGAAATCGCCCGGACGACTGAGAACATCGTGCCGCGTCCAAATTGACTGAAAGCCTGACAGCTCTGAGATCGCACAAGAAAATCTCGCGAATTATCTCATAACAGGCAGTTCCGTCCAATGTGCGGACATCATGACAGCCAGTCTGGGAAACGTGACTGCCGCCGGACCCCGTAGGCTCGGAGCATATCGAAGGCCATTATCGGTCGTGGTATTTCAGATTTAGTGGACGGTAGAAAAAATTACGATTCTCGTACTCACCCAGAAGCGTCGATTTCAGACCTATCTAAGTAGTGTCTATTAGTACTTCTCACCGCGTGTCTAATGATTGATCCGAGATTGATACTTGTGAATAACCGTCGAACGGTCGCCTTTCTCATAGAGAGCTCACATCGTTTTGTTCCAATTGCAGACATTGTGAGGCACCGCGCAGCGACGATGGGAGGCTGGCGGCCGAACGCGCATGGCGTTCGGCTCCCCCAACTTCGATTGCTGCTTCGAACACCTCGGCCCCCTCAACCCCCTGTGAGCTTCCTCCACGCTCTCCTGATCTGTCTAGCAACATTGTCGGCGTTCGCGTACGGCAACAATGTCCGTGAGTATATATCTCCGCTCTCGTTTTTTTTTTGGCGCTCTGAGATTTCGTACGGGCCTTGTCAGGAAGGCCGTATGTTGCGACCACCATCACTGCGATCACGGAGTCTTTCAGCCGCTCAGGCCAGGGGGCGAAACTCCCGATTCCTAGAGCGGCATCTATTCCATTCGGCACAAAGGAATCTCCCCTCGTTGCCTCTTTTCTTCACTCTGGCCTGATCCGCTCAAAGTATCCTAACCACGAACCTTCACCATTACCGGAATCATCAGCATCGGGCTATCGTTGAATGCGACTCGCTGTCTCCATTTCAGTCGGTCGAAGCCAATCAGGTTGCGAAGAAAGAAGGGGGATGGGGGCAATGGGATGTGTCGGTGATCCGTGAGCACAACAGGTTTGATTCGGTACTAATTGAAGGGAACTCATCCGAACGGACTCCCAGGCCGCGGTTCCATCAACAGCCTGTTGGACGCTTCCGACCTCCCAATATTCTTCCCGAATTCATAATTCCGAGAACACGGCGTTCCATCCCTAAACAGATGTTTAGAGGCTTCCGACGAGCCTAAATCGAACGCGCGCAGATTCCTCCTTCCGTTTAGTATTCAGATGCCACAGGTGATTATTTCCACGGAAGCGTCACCGCCCGGCATTGTCGGCACCCGTTTACTGCCAGCAGCGGCAAGTAGACGCGCGTCGATTCGCGCTGCGGTTTTTTCCGCCTACTGGTAGGGCCTTTTTCCGCGCTAACTGGTGCTTGTTAGTTCGAGCCCGGGTCTCCGCCGGCGAGGCCTTTAGCCTGTTTAACTAATGGCACATAGTTGGGAGCGACTTTCGAGACGTGCCTACCTAAACGTTGGGCTTTGCGCGTTCGAGCTAGTTGGTCGAAAGTTGACAAAGTGGCACAAACTCGCAGGGAAAGTTGGACAAACGCTTGTTTTTAGCCAAGAGTGAGACTGGGCTCATTAAGGCATTGTGTCTCTGCTTCGACTTGCTCCTAGCCGGATCGACTCCGGAGCTCGCTTCCGGGAAATGGGAACCGACACGGAGCAACTCCCGAAAATGGAAAACACGCTTCCCGTGACTCGGTCGATGAGGCCTGCCCCGTCACTCCGACGACTAGTCCCCATAGTTGGAATCGAGAGTCGATTCTCGGGGTTCTCTTTCGTGACTCGGCTCTCGCCATACCCGATGTGCGGACTCTTTGTGTGGCTTCGCTCTATTCTGGTGTACCCTCGCCACTTTGCTTGTCTCGTATGAGGACTTCTTTGCTGTCGAGCTGTCCACTGTGTTATTCCTTAATTAATTTCCTCCTGTCGAGCGAGGGAGCTGGCGAACATTGGACCAACTCGCGGACCCTCCGGACTGACCCCGGGTCGTTATCGCTACAGGGCTGGTCGGTCGGGGGCCGTGTGAATGTACAGAGACTTCATAACGTGAATTTGAAGGAGGAGAAGCGCCGCCGCGGACTCTCTTCGATGCAGGGTCAAGCCGGGGGAATTTTTCATCCCGCGCTGAGGTAAGAACTCGAACGACCATGGTTCTATGTACAACCGACGGACTTCCTGATGACAGCCCCATTCCTGTGCAAGCCATCAGGATCAGTGGGGGCACTTCGCAGTGATTTGAAATCCTAGCACGTGGCTAGAGCATTCGAATCCTTCCATTGATCCTGAATTCTTTTCGTTTCCGGCAACACTGAATTTAAACCCCAATTTGAGACACCAGTCGTATGAGCTCGTGTGGATCCCATAATGTCGGGACGAGCTCTCAACCGTCGCCCCGCTTGGCCGAGGCAGGAATGATGTAGCCAGCGACGATTTAGGTTGACTATTCCCATGTGATGATGGCGAGTTCCGGGTGAGAAATTCGATCACTTGTCGTCCTCTATCGGTGGGCTTCCTGTCTTGCCGAACTCCCCACCTGGCTCATACATATCTGTGGGAGCAGAGGGTGGTGCAAAGCGAAAAAAAATCTTTCGGGGAATAACTTGCCCGCTCGTATCCGTTGGCAAACTGTTCTGTGCATCGATACGGAGAGAACGAGAACCTGCGAGGAGGGCGCGTCATGAAGAAATATTGGGCCTCAAAAAGTTTTATTGGCCATCTCCGAAGTTCACGGCGGGCCGAGTTGGTTGTGAAAACTGAGAGGGAATTCGCCTTGCCCTCTAGAACTCCCTTTCGTGTCTAGCACTTGTCGAATCTGTTCACAAATTCTGATTCAGGAGCCACCCGGCGAACACCGGAGAGGATAATTGCTACAGCGACGTTTGCACGGAGTCTTGACAGATTCTCAAGCGGAAAAAGATCGACACTATTCCGATACTTCCGTGTAGGATTTGGGAAAGTACCGTGTCTTCCGGTATCAAGTATTCAAACGACAGGATTCCCGAGATTATCATTTCAACCCGTTCGCTGAAGCGAGCTGCCCCGCGTCGAAGACCCCGCTCCCGCGAATTCCTCTCCGCTCGGGAGAATGAGCGGCCCATTCGCTTTGAGAGCGAGCGGAAGGCGCAGAAATGAAATGAGGAAAGCCTCATTACGCCGACCCCTTCCATGGCAAGCTTCGCTGTTTCGGAGGGAGGTGGAATCGGCGGAGATGCTGTCTGAAGTCAAGGGAGATGCCTCCTGCAAGCTTCAACTCGGAGAGCCGTTCGCGGAAACCTCATCCAGACACTCGCCAACGCGGCGAACAATCTTCCTCTGATGCTTCAAGCACTCGGCTATCCGAGGAGACGGTTCAACTGCAGCGAATCAAGCCAAAAGAGCTTCCGGTCTGGACCTTTCATCGAATTCAATAAGTACCGTGGTCTCAGCGAGTGGACTGCGGTGAGAATGGAAAACACTGCCGCTCCATCCGCCACGTTGAATGGGGCCGACTCACGACGACGCGCGCCCTCAGTTATGAATATGCAAATCCGACCTTGGGTTGAGGGGGTGTCTTCGCTAATCACGGCGTTTCCCCTTCTGCCTCGCCACACTGTTGAAGCGCCTCCGACCGGGTGACTTTGACGACGAGGGTCAGTGCTCTTGCAGAAACGAAGATTCCCATCGTTCGATCTCCGGAAGGCGAAGCTCGGATATTTATTTTTCCGAATCGTTCACGCCTGATCGAATACTCCGGGAGTCCCTACGATTCCGCTCCGTTTCTTTGACCTAAGCGACGGCTCGATGTATCTGTACGAACTCGCTCGGACGCCAGGCTTCCAAAGACACCCAAGGAGTCGCAAGCGCTGCTCGGGAGCGCTGTCATACATGGGGAATCGAGACCTCCGGTGGAATAATATCCATCCAAGACCCTTTTCCTCCGCCAGCATCTACATATATCTTCAGGCTTTCCCGATTTGCCCTCTCCGCGTGCGGTACTGACTGGTGGAAGATGACCGCTATGGAGCCGCTCCTGAAGCCGACGCGTATGCGAGAGATGTCGGTCGTGGAAGTGCTGCGACGGTCGCAATTTCCCCGTTGAGGTCTTCGTCCTTCATAGAGTAACTCCGTGCCCGGCTGTTTAGCATAGCAGATTGCCATTCTTTTTTGTCAAAGAATCGATGTATCGGCTGAGCCGATCACCATAGAGCTCTCAGCTGCCGGTTTGCCTCTAGGCTCGGACTAGTAGGAATAATCCTCTCGATCTAGAGTTTTCCCCGGCCGCTCTTCCCATCCCAGTGATTTTCCGTTCGGTCCTGGTTTGTCATCAGAAATTCCTCCCAGTGCCCCTTAAGGCAGGATAGTCCCGCTCCTGTCCATTCCATAAAAGGGTCTCGGGCCCCAAGGCTTCTGGGGGAGGGGGGGAAAGACCGCTTCACACCGGAAGTACCTCATGCTTTTGTTCAGGCCCGGGTCGACGGACTCTCACGGAGTCTGAACTGCGCGGTACGTGGGCAATCTTCGGAAGCAACCTGGAAGGCTTTTCATGGTCACGACGACGTGACGATCCTCGAAGCACATTCTCTCTCGTTGCAAGAGCGCATTCATCACGCAATAGCTATTTCCTCCGTATCCCATCTATTTGTTGCTCAGCCTCCTTCATTGTTCATGACAGCGCCAGCGCGCAGGAAGGGGGCAGGCCGGCCGGCTGTCTTCATGATCCGTGGGAGCCGCTGCACATGTGATCTCTCCACGGAAACACGGGATCAATCGGAGTACCGATAAAATCTCCCGCGAAAAGCTCGGAGGACTGATCGCAAGAATCCGTGTTGCTTGTTGCTCATGAGCGACGCGGTGCTCGGATTTCGCGGAATCACACATTCTCACACGAACTCTCTGCTCTCCGCGTGAGCGACTCGCGGTCGTAATCGACGGAATTTTCCCCCGGCTCAGGCTACTTGCTGCGGCTCATCTGAAGCGAATGGTGCTCTCATCGGGAGCAGCCGTTTGACTCTTGAATTCATTATAATGGCCAATGATGATCCACGAAATTGACCCCTAAGGGCATTGTACTCCAACAATGGTCCATCCGTTTGCTTTCCGGTAGCGGTGAGTCCCCGACTCGACCGTTCCTCAAGAATTTATTTCTCTTCGTTCTCCATCTTCTCTTTGAGTCGTCGTCGTCGTTGTGGTGGTGGTCGTCGACGATGTCACCGACATCCGGCTCTGGGAGAGCATCCGAAATCCATCCGAAGTCAAGTTCATTTCTCAGCGGCATGACCTTGAAGGCACGAATGTCATCGGTTCGATATCCGAGACTGTCTTTGATTTATTGCAGCAAAATTTTTCACGCATCTGAAGACGATGCAGAAGTCCGTCTGTGACGGCGATCTGCTTCACATCAAGTGCCCACGCAACACCTCGATCACGTTCAACACAGTGTTCTACGGACGCAACGCTTCCTACGGCAGGATGTGCCCCTCGAGTGGTCGATCGACGACGGTGAACTCAGACGAAACCACATGCATCTGGAAAGGGGCACTCCCGCTGCTCGTGGAGGCGTGCAAGAACCAACAGGAATGCAAGGTCAATCCACAGAAAGAATTCAGGTTAGCTCAAAGTAGACTCGTCGAAATTCGTTGTTCCCCCACACAGAGATCGGGCAGAAAACTGTCAAAGCCTCCGCACAGCACTGAGAGAGGCCGGAACATTGCAACCGACTTTCTCCCCCATCGTCCTTCCCGCCTACTCCCGTCTCCCATCCCACTCTCCCGAGTTTTTGGAAACGTCTTGCGTCTCTCGGAAGCCTCGGGAAGATGACCACCCCTTGTCCGGATTCCGCCCCGAGAGGAGACCGTCGACATCGGCGCGGCGAACCGTCCTTCAGGATTGTAGGGGCTCCGTCCGGGATTGCGTATTGCCTGAGTGAACGACATGTCGATCGGTCGCCGCTCTCGATAGCAGCCGAACCCTAGTCGGTAGTCTGATCGGAGTCGACCCGAAATCTCACGCTGTTTGCACTCTTTACAGACAGCGCGACCCGTGTCCTCACATCAAGAAAGCAACCGATGTGTCGTACCAATGCAGACCAAATTTATTTCTTCACAAAACTGTTTGCCATGGCGAGAAGATGCTTCTGAAATGCCAGGGCAAACAGAGGAGATTGTTGATTTTCTCAGCATTTTTTGGAGCCACCAAGCTTGGAGTGACGGAATGCCATCAGCAAGACGACATTGCCAAGGTAGGTGGAGTACAACCTCACGACTTTTCTTCAACTCTTGGAGAGCTCGCTCGCGCCGAGCCGCCGTTTCTGTTCTGTTTTGCGCGACGCCGGCTCGAACAGAGGCCCGAAGATTCCAGCCGGCATTCTATTCTCCTCTCTTGTCTGCGTTGCCGGTAGGAGTTGGATCGGATCCAAGCGAGTGCCCGACCGACCGACGACGGAGCGAAAGCCTCTGGGTCGAAACTGACTGAGCTGCGTCAAAGTTCGAGTGTTTGCATGTGATAGCCGGCCGGCTTTTAATCAACGCCGCCGTCTGTGGATAAAGTCGATAGCGAGTCGTAGCACTTTGTTACGCTGCTCTGGGGCAAATCCCCACTGATATGGAGGTCACCGGCCAGAGCGGCAGCCTCCTTATCCAGATTCGCTCCCCACCGTCCCGGGAACGCCGAGGCCGTTGTACACGTCACGCCATCGAGCGGAAGGGACTGACCGTTCGAGAGACCGCGGGACTGGCTGTTTGATACCTACCTTCCAGGCGAGATTTCTCTATTCGTGGGAGAGAAGAGAACTGGGAGGTGACTAGAGGTCCGCTTCGAAAGACCTCGCCGATAGCATCGAATCCGATCGTTCCGTCTAAAGACGCGATCAGTGGCCTGGTCGTCAAAGAGCCCATTCATTCGGAATTGTCTCTATAAATAATTTACGTAGGATTCAACGGTCCCTTCTAGCTCGTCTGTCTGTCCGTCTGGCTGGTCGATCCATTCGAGGAGCGAAATGAGCTACCAATCAGGAGGGTCGTTTTCCCTACGATGAGCGTTTGCAATTAAGGGGATATCGAGTAAATCGATAATAATTTCAATCGTTCCTCGGCTCGTCCGCTTCCTCATGTTTTGAAGCTCTCTGTGCGGAAGCGTTTAGAATGACTTGTTCCTGTCATCGCTCAACCGATCGTGAAGCCAGGGAGTCCGGACAGGAATCTCCGCTGCGAGATTTCCGAATTGATTCTGCGCCAACGATCTCGCCAATCGACGGCGATTCTCCTTTGACTCAATCCCCAGATCCAAATCAGCCAGATTCGCCGATGGTTGCCGGTGGAATAGGAATACCGTCGCGATAGCATGGAGGGGGCTGACGAGGAATTTCACAGCTTTGATCTCTGTGTATGGAATGCATCGGTCGGGTTCCCGCCCATAGCGGCCTCCAGGCCACTCATAGGCGGTACCTTGGAGATGTGGTCTTCCGCTGTGTGCTTGGAAATCGCGCGGTCTTTCCGAACCGAGGCTCCTCGTAACATTGAGTGCGTGCCTAGAGATCGGCGATCCCGGAGTCGAGAGAGTGTATCGGTCAGTTGTTTTCCGTTCGATCAGCTGGTTTTCCATCAGCTGATTGGTCGGTCGGTGGTCGGTCACTTATTCAATATGTTTAAGGAAATGAAGCGGGCCAACCTAATACCCAGCGAGACTCTCCAGCGACTAGATGTTCCCGCGGCGGACGGCGATATAATGGAAAAGATGCTGTGAGGGTGTGCTGGAATATATTAGTACTTGCTACGCATGGAGTCCATCCATTTTGATTACAGTCAGTGGCCCTTGTTTCGCTCGACCCTTGTTCATCCTTTTCATAACGCCTTCCCCCTCCCTCCTCGGCAGAAGCGGCGTCTGTCCGCCCCGATCCATCGATGGGAGAATGTTATCGCTGGGCTCCCGCTCCCCGCCATAATTCCATCTCGCTCACTCGCGTCGAAACGCCTTGCCAGCGTGGGCCAGCCGTCCAGTAACGCCCTCTTGTCATGAATATGTATCGCAGATTATACAATGTGCGCCTGCGATATTCGATATCTACCACTGCTCCGGCGCCACCGTGGCCAGCCCGGAGCCGTCAGCGCGAGCCGTAACGTGAATCCTTCTTTCGCTCGGTCATGGACTCTCGAGGAGCTTGTGCCGCTGTCCGTCCCTCCGACTTCGAGTCGGTCATTTCTCGCTCATTTGCCCTCCGCGACTCCACTCGGAGCGCCGAGTTCCCGCCTCTTGCCCCCGAAGGGCTGTCCGTGGCTGGCGCGAAGCGTCGAAGCTTCCACATCGTTCCCGTAACGGCTTTAGTGTCGATATTATATCATGTTCGAGCGCAAATATTTGCAAAACGCTTTACCAACAACATTTCCGGAGAGGAACAAGGGAAAATGCGAAAAGGAAGATGCCACGGCCTGCTCCGAAGCCGAGTCGATGTACCCACGCGAGCCGCGGTGTTCGTCGCCGCACACCGAGCTGGTGTGTTCGACTGACGAGCGAAACGGACACTCAGTGGGCCAGGATGCTCGTTGAAGTTGGAGACAAAGTTCACCCTTGCCAAGCTCCGTTGATGTCGAGTCCCCTGTCAGGACACGTTGACGGCGATGCTCAGTACGGAAGATGTACGTCGCACTCGTCGTCGAGCTCAGGCCACCGAATATCTATTCAGGCATGCATGATGGCATTCATCCACTCATTCATGCTTCCAGCCATCTCCTCCGACAACAACCGAATTCTCCGGCAGCTAGACAAACAAATCCACTCACAATGCCCGGGCAAAGCCCGTTGTCGGTGTGCTAAGCTCCCTGCGACGTCCTTTATGATTAGAATTTCGGCGTTGATTTGTGATACCAGAAACCCAACCTTTTTCCTTGATCGTATGGAGGCAGCCGCGCTCATGCGTAGAATTTCGATGGAGCCGGTCATCCCGCTCGAGTCGTTCTGTATCGAACGGTTGCACCGAACCGTATTATAAAGCCATTCGAAACCACTCGTCTGATCGATCGGTCGCGAGCTTGACCGATTGTCCTTCCGCAAGACAAGTCTTGGAGCAGGGTCGGGAGACGTGACGAATCACTTCTCGTGTATTTTTCCTCTGTAATCGTTGTGTGACTTTATCGTGCATGCGTTCGTTCGAAAGCGCCCGCCTCTCATCGCGTCTTCTTCGACAGGAATGCAGCGCACCAGGAGCCACAGACACGGTACTCACGGAGTGCCAGGGACGAAGGAGGTGCCAACTAATCGCCAGCCAGGAGCGCTTTGGAAGGATCTTCTGCGTCAAACAGGCAGCCATTTTCTTACGAGTAGTCTACACTTGCGGTGAGTAGCAGCGAAGCTTCCATCACGATCTGGGAGCTGTCGGACATCTCGAGCTTCGAATGGGAATCGCTCCGGGTGTGTGTCTGCAATGAGACCAGAAGCTGCGCGGTTGAGACCAAGTTCGGTGGTAACTTCTCCACTGAGAGAGCGCAACGCTGTTCCGAAGGCTCTCGGAGCGAGCCTTTCCGCTCCGTGCATCTTTTTAAGTGCCTCTGGAAAAGCCTTCCTGGCTCTCTCGAGCAGGATCCGGACCGTGCTCATTCAGCGAGTTCGGTACATCGGCTCCGGGGAGAGCGTTCCTCAAGCGCTATATTGATTAGCTAGAGCTTGCTTCTGTCGAGCGAGCATCTCGTGGAGATTTATCCTGGAGATCGTCTCTCGTCGATCGCATGCCCCGGCGAGATACGGTCGAGATTCTTTCCGCTTGCCATGAGTGTTCATCTCACAGTCGTCTGTACGCTCGATCGCATTCAAGCGTGGTACCGGTGAAGCATTTCTCCGGCGAGAAACTGACTCCGAAGCATCGAGAGCGCATTCAGGCAGAGTTGCTCAACCTAGCTGTCGGACGGCCTCGCGAAAACGTTGCGGATCCGGCTGGAACTCTCGGTCCCTGGAACATCGGCGAGCGGGGCAACTGGCTCGATTGCGACCGACCACGCCCTCATCATGGGCGAATACGGCCGGGAAAGCGTTGCGTCGGTCGGGAAGTCGCAACGCGCGAGGCGGGAAAAAGGCGACTCCGCCGCGCCTGGTAAATAACAAGCGACGACTTATCTCATACGGAGAATACTTTTGCAAGGATCCGGAGACCGGGTCAAACGGCTCGATAAGCGCTCATTCCTCGTGAGTTCTGGATCATGAAAGCCTGGCCGGCTACACATATGAGGAGCGACTTGTGGCCCAGACGTGGCATCACAAGGACCGCGCGGAGGAACAATAAAATTTATGTGACACAAACGCAAGCCCTGGCTAGCGGAAATGCGCGAATTCCCTCCATGCGCTGGCTCTCTCAGGTTGGGAAAGCCACGACGTCGTACCGTCAACCTACTTCTGCGAAAGCGCGTTCACGCTAACGCTCCACACGCATCTCGAAGGCGCTTGCGATGAAAAGGAAGTGCTCTGAAAAGGAAGTTGGGGCGGGAAGAGAGTTCGCGCGAAAAAAGACCGTTACCTCGTAAGAACGCAATCTGCATAGCGCATACGAAGGACGGGCTCGTGGACGGAGGAACGAGCGACAATGATTCAATGAACAACGGCATCGTCGCCCTCGCTGGCATCGGTAGCAGCGCACCGGCGGGCAGCATCAGTTTTCCCTGGAGGGTTTTTTCCTGCCTCGTCAAGGCGGATTTGTCGAGTTTCCGCCGTTTTTCCCGAAGACCGCTAACCCCGCTCGACAACAGCCGCCTACCGGTCCTTGCGAAATCCGCGTAGCTCACGATCCTGTCGGCCGCGACTCTCGCTCAGTTTCTCCCTTGGTTGCGTGCCGCCTCTCGGAACAGTGAGCGTGTGTGTAGATCGAAAGCGTGGTATGCCTCGAGCTCGGGACGAACATCAAATTTACCGTCCTGAAAATTTATTCTGTCGATAATCGTTTCAGTATCACGTGAAATTCTCAAGGAGTACGATAACGAAGATGAAGAATTCACAACCGACGACTACGTCTCATCACCGCCCTCGTCCTCGACGGCATCGGTCCCAACCTCACCGCTTGTTCCGATGACGTCATTGCCCAAATCTGCGAGCGACTTCTCTGCAGGTGAGTTTCGGCATCGTGTTTCGGTCGTTCAGCTCGGCTCCCGATAATCCTCGACGGTCGACCCAAACGTATCTCTAAAAGTTCGTCCGAAACCAGCTTCTACCGCATTGCGCCTGAGCCGATCTAAATTATCACAACTCCTGAGCAATTCGTTCCTTCTGCTTCTACCAATATATAGTTTCCCTCTTCCCCTGTCGGCCCCGTTCCTGGTGACGCTGCTGTCAAGGAGCGAGATCGCTGCTCCTTGACAACAGCTCTTTGTTCGACAGGATTCGCAATGTTATACTGGATATATTTTTTTCTCGTTCCTGTTCTTCGCCCCTTGGTTCGTGAATATTTTAAGAGAGTGTCCCGAAACAAAGCGAATGTGTTTTTTGTCTCTTCTCGGCTCAATATCTAGCCAACGGAGCTTCACCTCCTCCTGTCGTTCCGCAAGCGCCTCCTGCTCCCACGCCGGGAGTTGAGGAGAGCCCCGACAAAACTCTTCCGAACGGGACGTCGATCATCTACAGTGTTCCGATTCCTGGATCGGCGGGGGACTCGGTGAAACTACGCGAAGTTATCGATGGTTCGGGTGAGTTGCGCAGAACCAACGGAGTAGACATCCCTCGTCCAGACCCTCCTTCGACTTTATGTGTGTCTTGTTTTTGACGAACTTCCGCATGAATCCTCAATGCTCGCCTCCATCGACTCGGAGGATCTCGACTGTACCTTGCCACGATTCCAGGGAGTTCCTTCGAAATTCCGGGGAAAACCCTCGACAGCAAAGGAGATCTCTACGGTTGCCTGTCGCGACGATAACACGGTCGTTGGGGCCAAATTCCTCATGCGCTACCGGTCTCCGTTAAGATTCATTGTTGGGTCTCCCAAACTCGATCACCTCAGTATGAAGGCGACCACTCGCTCTACTGATGTCTTCGCGTGTCTCCGCGCGGCCCTGCTTGCGTATTCGTAGCTCCCCCTGGCTTCCTTTTCCGAGGCATACCCACCTTCTCCCGTGCCCCCCCCCCCCCGTTCGATCTGACTGACAATGAGAGAATGCCAAATGATAGAGATGGGCCGGGACTTTCAAAGTATCTCGGTCAAGAAGTCGCAGCAGGACAACCGGGTTTCGAGATAGTTCCCGGGAAACCTGGATGCAATCGGCAACGTCCTCGAGTCTCCGGAGGAAACCCTCTCATCGTCCATACCCTGGTTGCCGAATTTCTCCAGCTCCGATTTAATAGCCTGAGTGAGCCGTGTAACTTGAAGGCCTCCGATCGGCGTGACCATCTCCTCGGTTTCAAATTTTCGAGCACTACGGAGCGATTTAGTTAGCTCCACGAAAGTTCTGAAGACAAGACGGTGCAAGTTGAAGGAGCTTGCGCAATCCAATCTCAAGGCTTTCAGGCTTTATTTGTCTCCATTCAACGATTTTGAGCGCCTCTCCAGACTCGTTGGGACGAAATATAAGGGATTACCTCCAAGAGGAGGAATGTCACCGCCGCTCTCGCTCCCGATGCCCTTTCGACGCCACTCGTGTTCAGGAGATTTTTATTCTGAGAAGAATAATCGCCTCACCGCTCAAGATCGGAGATCTCATCGGATCTCAGCCTTCACTCTATGATGAAATCGATAGATCAAAATCGGGAGCCGCCTCCTGTGACTGCTGGGGACGTGACGGTTATCGCGCCTGAGCATACATTCGAGGAAGGACTTCCATCTATCTTTGGTTCTGATGATATCACAAATAAAAAGTCGTATTCACTTACACGGTCGTTCCATTAGTCAATCAGCCGATCGGTCTCTGGGTGCTCGCTGTCTCTCGGTCTGCTGTGTCTTCGAGAATCGCCTCAATTCCTCACGCTGTTCAGACGATCGCCTGTCGAATGGAGGAGGCCCTTAATGAGCCAGATAGCTAAGCAGCCGACCTTTCGGGTCACCGGCCAGCTAGGCAGCTCACCAGCCAGCCAGTCAGTCAGTCAACCAACCTACCAACCAGTCGTTCAGTCAATCGGGTCGAATCGCTGGCTATTGTCGTAACCATTGTTGACTGTCCAGAACTGTCCAATGGGTGTATGGGTAATTTATATACGATGCCTTGTCACCACGACTGAGCGTTCCGGCCTGGAGAGATGTTGTGACGAGCCGACTGTTTACCGAGGGCCTGGTGACTTTGACTCAAAGAAAACACGCGAGCTTACTCTACGAAGCAATCACCGAAGCGCGACGACGAACAATTTTGGTCGTAGTTCAGACCTGCTCCACCGTCAGCGCAGAATCGAGAGCATGACATTCTGGGAACTGCGACCGACCATGGAGTGTCTCGCGAAGATCTATTTCGAAATTTTTGTAGAGCAGCCCTGAACGGGTGCCGTAGGGGAGAAGTGGATGCCTCCGAGCTGATTTCAGGGATTCGATGGCTCTCGAGTAGATTGGATTCTTATTTTCGCAGTGTTCGATTTGACTGATTTTGATTTGGTATTGAGTTTCTCTTCTTCTGCTTCGGCTGTGATAAATAGCTGCTGGGGCGAGGCTTGAGGCTGGCGAGAGATGAGTGATTGCGTCAGATTCAGATCTGATCGATTCGATTCCTAAACGATATTGCCTCACTTCACTTGCAGCCAACAACGGCCAGCTACGGTCTTCGATGTCCACTTCGACTCGAGGAGCAGGAAGCAATCCGCCAGCTTCCGCACCACAGAGTCCCGGACTATCGGGTATCATTGAGCTTTTGGCCAATATAAAAAGCGTGCCTAAGCATCAGCTAGTGGTTTTCGCGGCTGGAACCGGAGTTTGTGTGTGCCTCGTCTTCAGCATGGTCTGTCTGATAGGATCACTGCAGAAAGGCAAACGGAAAAAACAGCAACGGAAGAAGTTGGTCGTGCTCACACCAAGTAAGTGACCCTATACGCTGTAGCAGCTGTACGTAGGAGGCGAATTGTCTGCTGGAAAGAGCTAAACACGGATAACGTTCGCGGAGTGCTTCTGGAGCGAGTGCGGATCAGTTGTTGTCGACTTTGCCAGCTGTTGGCTAGCTGGCGGACAGCTGCTCCGGCCGTCAGACAGTCACTTGTGGGGTCACTTTATAACCGGCCCCTGCGACAGACCGAGCGGCATCAGCTCAAAGAGGATCCTGCTGTGAAGGGAAATCAAGCGAAACGCTACCCGGAGAAAATTGTCCCGCAGGAAACGATCATCGGTCGCCTGAGTAGTAATTTGTTCGCGTGGATTCATCTCACGAGCTGGGAAATGTCTACGTGTACGGTATCGATCGCTATCCAAACTTGCGGTGCGAATGCAGCGCAATCCTGACGATCGGTGCTAGCGTGTCGGAAGTGGGCTACGACCTTAGGCTCGAGAAGGATTTACCGGTGGGCGAACGGACAGTCGGCGACTCCGTAAGCCGACTCGTGCCCACCGATAAAATGGTCGCTCGAGCTTATTTCTTCGTCCGAATAAGGCACGAGAGCGAATTGGTCTTACAGCTGACTGATTGGGTAGGCAGGCGGATCTTCTCGAAAGCTCCACGAAGTCGCCAAGAAAGATCAAGAATCCCTATTGGATCTGACGGGTCACCCGTCGAGGACTAATCAGTCGAATTTCAGCTCTTCAGCCTAAATATCTCATTTCTTCATGCGGATTTCTCAAATGCCTACAGTCGTCCCGGAGGGACTCGATCTCGGTGGTCGGCGCCGAATTTCCCCACCGTATTTTTTATGTCCTTCCGCAGTCCCTCTCGGTCGCTTTCTCGACTATTATCGCCGGAAGGGCAAGCGCCATTTCCTGTGTAACATAGACGATATGACCTTCCGAGGCCGTCTAAACTATGCAAAAAATTGAACGGAGAAGAGGCTCCGATGCTGCCCCGTCACAGGAAGTAACACATCTTCTGCGTGCAATGTTTCGGCATGAGGCTCTCAATCGCTCGTCGATGTACTCTCAGGGCTTCTATGCAGAAGATTCGGAGAGTGTTTTCCATCCCGAATGTCTATCCATCCATTTCATCGCTTGTAAACTCAATATGTATGTCCTCGTTTTCAGGCGAGTTCGACGATATGGGCGAAGCAAGCGACACCCTATCAATGGGACACATAGCACCTCCCACGCTAACGTCGACGCTGCACCGAGCGTCCCAGGGGAGTCTCCTCGGAGGAACGCTGCCCAGACACAGTCAGAGCGCAGCACTTCACATGACCAGCCCGGGCTCGAACCCGGGCACGATGCGTCGGATCCCGACCGACACCCATCCACGAGCCCCTCAAGGCAGCTTCTACTATAGTTAGTCAAAGGCGGGTGATCTCTCTAATTGAATGAAAGACACCGATTGCCGTTCACCAATCCACTAACCCAATACGTTCACTAGCAACGAGCACAAAATATCGAGCTGCACGCGTGGAATGTCACAAATTTCAGCCGAAGGTGGTCTGTCATCGTTCGTTGTCTCCTTCTAAGTGAGACCCGCGTATTGTCTCTCATCGTGGTTCCGAATGAGGGACCTAATCAATTATTATTATTATTAGCGAATCGTGCCAGGAACATGTCGTGATCCACCTTCGGCTTCAGTCGAGCGCACTCAAGGCGCACCGCCGTGCGAGCCTGGATAGCAACAATCGGTGCTCCTGTATATTATTGTAACATACTAGCATCAAATTTCTGTTCGCGTGAATGAAGGACTCGATCACCGGTGAAGACGATGACGCCGGATGAGTGATGAACCGATGATTCAAAATATCATTGGGGAGCCTTGCGAATGGAACAAGTCGAGGAGTTACATGAATATATCACAGTGCAGATTTCGGGCACTCCGTACTTTTTCTATACTACTCACGTTGAGACCACACACCTGCAATTTCTTGTAAATACGACACGGCTGTGTGACAATGAAATTATTATACTTATTAAAAAATTAAATAAACAAGTGTTGCAACTTCGAAATAGGCTCGTCAATGCGGGATTGAGGTACAGAAGAATAGAATTCTGCTTAAACTTCCTCGCTGGCATTGCGGCTCGTGCAACCGACCACAGGGATGAAAGGACGGTTTCCCTAGCGCGAAGGAGACGGAGGATTGGGCGCCACGGCATTCGATCATAGTTTTGCCTGAGATCACGTATGCGAACCACTCAGGAGGAGATCCATTCCCCTCCAGGCGACCGAGGTCTATATCGTGGCATCCTGGGAAATGGTGTTCTTCAAAGTCCCCGTGCATACGAATCCCGGTATCCCCTCCCGCTCCCGTCACCTTATTCCTATTCAAAGGTTTTCCTGAAGAAGCGTACATGGAGTTCGACCAATAGCTATGCAGGATTTTATTCTCGTTCGCAATTAGTTCTATTCACCAGACTTCCACAACGCCGTTCCTCGTCCCCCCTCCCCCACCTTCCACCGCGCTCCTGGAGATACCGGATCATACGGAGTGTCTGGCCCGAAGTCAGTTCGTCAGCTTGTAAAAAGCCATAAAGTAATAAAAGTTCACTCGAACAGTCTCCCTACGCATGAGCGCTAGCAGCGGCGCTCGTTCAGGAGCTTATCCCATGCGCTGATGGCGAAGTGAAAGTCTGTGAAGCTCGCCCGCTCCGACGCTCAAGCTGCAGTCTCATTGAATGACCCATATCGCCCGTTGGTGTCCGTTGCTAGCGTTCGTTTGGTTTCCGTGAGAGCCGAGAGGAAGCTTTGCGAAACTCATTATGACGTCGAGTAGCAATACCAGCAGCAGCATCAACACAAGGAGCGGCGTCAGGGTGAGGAAGACGAAGAAGACAACCCCGTCGTCATAGTCAGAGGCGGGCGGTTAAGGCTCGTTACACGGGGAGAAGATTGCAGGATAAGCTTTCTTGACGGCGGCGTCTTACGTGAGTAAGCAGGATAATGATACGAGGACTGCTGCTGCTGCGCATCGGCGGCTTTCTGTGGCTAGCCTGTAATCCATCGATTACTTGTCAGACAAACCGATAGCCGGCGTAGAAATTCGCCGCCTAAATTCTTGCTGCTCTTGAAGGCGTCGAGATTCCGCCGAGAACGTCGCAAGGGATCTCCGTGAGCCATATGAGGCTCCGCGAAAATATTCGCAGTGGAGACGTCCATGCAGATTCATAGGAACTGATTTATTCCGACGCTCCGCAGCATTCCGGGAATTTTTACATCCGTCGTATCCGGGACTCGGACTCTTGCTCCTCGGAAGAGACTCGCTCTTGGAAAAGGGAACCGAGCGGAATCCGACTCGAAGCTAACTGAGTATTTAAATGCGTTTAACCCTCCCGGCTTGTTCGGAACCCTGCCGGTGTTATAACAACACCAGTCCCACTGAGCCCCGAGGTTCGTTAGGCGAGCCCGGTCCCCTCTAAACTAATAAACTAATTCTCTTTCATGTTTGACGTTTTCCGCGCCCGAGGGCAGGTCGGCGCCCGAGCAGAGATTCGTGGCGTGAAGTTATTCACTAGCTCACTCCGGCAAGCCGATACAGCGAGCGTCAGTGTTGAAAATGATCACGTTCGACGCCGGCGGTAACAGCTGCTATCGGAGGACCCCTGCATGGGAATTCAACGAGCTATTGCCAACAATAAATATAGCGTGTCGATGACAGAGGATCATGACGGAAAGTATCTTGGAGGTTTCCCGCCAGGAGCTACCGGGGCTCCCACCCTTCACCCCTGCTCGGAAATGCCGAGCCGTTCAATCCGTCTGCTCGGTCATCCAGCGCACATGCATCGTTCGAATTTCAGAGAGATCTCGGAAAGCTTCGCTGAACGCTGGGGAGGGTAGTCCGCCGTCACTGTGTCAAGGTATCGAATAAACCTCGAGCTCGGACTCTCGATGACTCTTTGTTAATTCTCCATTTGTTTCAGGGATGAATCTTAAGAGTTTGCGTCGCAAGCGTGGAATGAAAAAAGAAGTACGAAAACGTAGATTATAATGGAGCTCGTGCAGATCTTTCATCAAAGCCCGTTCTTTCATCTATTCAAAAATAATCTGGCTCCGGTTCGACTTGAGCGGATACTCCGAGATCGAGCTGCAACCGCCGATTCAATGTACGGAGTGCTCGGCTCCCACATTTTCCCGCGGAGTTAAGCGGAGCTTATGATCCTGGCAAAGGGCCGGTGCCATATCTTTCATCATCATATATAATAAATATATGATATATATGTATGTATGTATGTTTTTATGTATTAAAGCACAACCAAGACGGCAGATGGTCATCTGGCCTAGATACCCTTGCTGCTGCAGCAGAGCCAATCCGGTGATTCTTCTCTCTGGAAATTCACGCTGCGGAGAGTCATCTAAAACGCATCAACATCATTTTGAAGATTACACAATGATGACGTCTCAAGGCCATTTCTCGACGGTCGACAGGTGCCGCCGACTGGCCGACCGACTGTCCGCCCGCTCCAATGCCGGATGACCTCCTGAAAGCGGAAATATTGCGTTTGGGTGGATAGAAAGTCAGAGGACGGCAAGATATGATACCGGGGTTCGGAAATAATTCCCCAGATAGCTCATGGCTTCGTCCAACGGATCCCAGTTCGTTCTTCTTTGAATCGAGAGCAAACCGACTGAATCGTAGAGCCGGCTCCTTGATGTTCTAATCAAGGGCGCGCACAGAGGTAGGGTGGTTGCGATAGCAACGGATGTGATCGAGCGCCGGAAGTAATTCATATTATTCTGTCGGTACATTTGTCCTTTATTATATTTAGGTACCTAAAAATATGCAGCAATCCACATTATGTTCGTTGGTGAGACGACGCGGAGAATGATTCGCGCGTGAATTCTTCGGGACTCGAAATCGTTTTGCATCCAAGGCGAGATTGATTCCTCAAAATACAGGTTGGGGTCCGACTCTAGTGCTCGATCGCGCAGGCTTGTATATGGCATTGCTAGATTGAGTTCTGGCGATGTCGAAGAACACGAACACACAATTCACCACGGCATCATGATCTAGGCTCTCCACAGGCTCGGAATGCGTTCGGCAGGTTGCCTCTGGTCAGCTCTCTCGGCGTCATCGAGGCTAAATATTTGTGATAGGATCCGAAGTTTCGGAGTTTCAAGCATCGATAAGTGCTGGAGTTGCCTCACGGTCAATGAGGCGCGGATGGCGCAAGAAACAAGAATGGGAATCTTTTGAACGGCGTCTCGCACGCCCGAGTAGGTTCCTGGTAAGCCCAGTAAAATTACGCTTTTCTCCTTGGGTTTCTCACGACGTACAAAAATAAGTTTTCTCTCAACGCCTGACTGG
The DNA here is from genome assembly GCF_000255335.2 of Galendromus occidentalis. Taxonomy (NCBI): domain Eukaryota; kingdom Metazoa; phylum Arthropoda; class Arachnida; order Mesostigmata; family Phytoseiidae; genus Galendromus; species Galendromus occidentalis. The sequence goes on from NW_003803389.1 coordinate 474,129, forward strand.
CTTCAAACATAATTAGGAGGATTTGAGATAAGAGCCGATGTTTTCTCGCGATGCTGTTTTGGCGGAGTGTTTGCATAAAGCTGGCCGTAGCTTCGAGCGCTCGAAGGGGTTAGCTCTCCCCGACCCACATAGGATCTCGGAAAGTATGCATAAAACAACGGACATCGGACCGCCGAGGCTCCAATGTAGGGCCTATGAGCCTCTGGAGCATCGAGCATGAGTTTTCAAAACCGATGCGACCGAACAAAAATCGGCAATCCTCGAAGAAGTCTCCCGAGACCGCCCGGCGAAGTTTCAGTTGGAGCTTCTCCAGCTCACGAGCTTCTGTGCCGGAGAAGGACCCTTTCAAGAATTTATTTGCCGTCCCGACTCGCTCTTCTGTTAGAATGCTTCCATCCCTCTCCGACTGTCAGAACCTTAACTCAGTGAGACTCCAATGATGGGTCACGTTGACATCGATTGCTTCCGTCCGCTGTCTACCGAGAGAGAACGTTCATCGCGAAGGACGTATAAGTATAGTAAGACGCTCTGCCTGATAATGAGGAGTCTTTCTCCATTTATCATACGACTCGACATGCTGCGCAGCGCGGACAGCTCCCCTTTCTTTCTCGCTTGCATCTGAGAGATGGTCATACGAGAATGGGATTTTTTAGGAGAAGCTGCGATGAGGACCCCTGCTCCATGAAACGCTTGACCGCGGTGCGGTACGAATGAGCAGGCCTCCGATTCTAAAATGACCAGTAATTTTGCTTAAGGCACGTGTCCCGAGTCGGTCCATCGAGCGCTTGCTTTCGCTCGACTCCGTTGGGATCAGACCAGAAATCTGAGGGCAGTGTTCGAATCCCTTCCGGAATGTCATGCGACTGAAGATCCGTCGCTCGTGAGGGAACTCTTCGAAAAGAAAGTTGGGATGGGAGAAGGCTCAACTCCCGAACGGGGTAGACTAGCTGACGAGAGCAGGAATGAGAGCCGGGGCGTAGGACAGGGGAGATAAAAGAAGTCCCGAGAGGGCTTTTCAACGGGCCACGAGATGCGTTTGTCGGTTTTGAAAGAGGCCGTCTGTCGTCCGCTCGTCCTCGGTCGCGATAGCAGCAGTTGAAACGAAGGAAAACCTTCCACAGCGACTACTTGCGGAAACCGCTTCGGCTACAACAACACCGACAAGATCCCGGGACGAAGCTCATCCGAATTTCTCGTCCAGCACGGCACGCACTCCTCGTCGGCCAAAAATAGTCGGCGTCGGGGTCCGAGCCCGAGCGAATAGCTGCAGGAGGAGCAAGAAAGTGCGAGAGAAAGAGAGAGCGGGTAGGAGCAGATGATTCCAGTGGTCATGGTGAGACCTTGTGGTCTTGGCAGCCACTGCTAGTGTGGTCGGGACTCGCGAATGTTGGCCAAACAGTTGCTTCGTCGGAGCACGCAAGGCTCCCGGCGCATAGGAGGTGGGAGCGGCGCGGCCGCGAGAAAGTAGTTCCTCATTAGTTGCCAGTCGTTGCTAGTTCATCCATCAGACAGGTGTCGCGTTAGCCTAACTGTACACAGACTGTAATTGTCTGGCCCCGTCGTCGTCGTTTCCAGGCTCTCCTGTTCCACTGTGTTTTCTTTCCATTCAGCCATCTGCTCCATCTCTTTGTCTCGCTCGACCGATGTCTGCGACGGAGCCCATGACGATCGGAAGAATCTTGAATCGAGAGGATCGATCGGTCGATTAAGATTTCCGCCCGCCGCGCTCTATGCCCCGGTGTCTTCACGGTCGAGGAAAATCGCCTCGAGGTCAAAAGCAGGGGAAACACGACGCGACAATGTACCGATGCTTCTTTCCTCCCAGCACCGATTTCGGGAGAGGGACTGGATCATCTGAGGCAGGATTCAGCACAACGTCACTCTCACAGGGGCTCTTCTCTGACCCACCGAACGTAATCCATTGCGTTCCACATTGGACTATGTATCAGACGACTTGTCCACTTCCATGACTTCTTGTTCCACTCTCCAGAAAGCCCGTGCTGTAACACCGCCCGAGGCTCTCTCTTGGCCTCACAGCTCAAATTACTTCTACAAACTGGGATAAATGGCGGATGAATCGCCGTGTGGGCGGAGTCCCCTGCTCGAGTTTGTTCAGGGAAACTTTATCTTTCTCGAATACTGCTGCGCAAGTTCCGGGAGCCGAAGTCAGGTAGAACAAGGGAGTCGCTCTCCTCCGCTCACAGCCTGGAAAGCGGAACGGACCTTATGAGCGAGCAAATGAATGCGTGAGCGATTTCGCCCAACGAGTCGCAGGGTGAAGTAGTGAAACGACATCCATCTCAGCGGCCTGTTCGTTATCCAGAACTTGCGCTTCGGCCAAAACTAGAAGTCATTTTTCCGAAAGTCACTGAGTCAAGAATGATTTAGAGACTGCTCGGCTGCGGCGGTCGTCGTCGTGTTGCCTTGCTATTAGAGACTTACCGGCTCGATGGCAACACTGCGCGCCAGTGTGCAGCTCTCCCGCAATCTCCGTACACGTCTTGCTCAACCTCATTCATCTGTGTCACATTGACTGCAATTTTCTACCTGATATGACGCTGTCGGTAATTGGCTAGCCATTTGTTCGTGAGTCCCGCGCGGGAGTAGCTACCTATCGAGCTCGAATACACGATGCCAAGTATCTGTGAGACTCAGAGTCTCGGTCGACCCACAAGGGAGGAGGGGGAGACTCCTTTGTTTCTACCATTTTCGGTTCAGCAGCTGTCCCTGAGCAAGTTACTCGAGGCATCTGCAGCTTGCTCGAGCTTCACAATGTGAGTTTTAGTCCCTTTCCGATGTCACCGAGAGCGGAGCTACTTGGGAAGCTAGAAGCTCGGCTTCTTTATTAGAGCATCATCTTTCTCGTTGGCTGTCCTCATGGCTGACGGACGAGCGGCACAGAGCGAGCGGGCGGGCGGATGGATGGGTGGGCTGCAAGCTGACGACTGCAAGACGCTCTTATTCCTTCGCCTGCTCCTTCGGACCGCTGCGTAGAGTAACACTTCGATGGATTTTGAAACTCCCCAAGCTCCATCCTGAGAGTACTCGATTTTGAACGGGCCAATGCGTGCGCCCTCCAGCCAATCCGGCATTCGAGTATTCCTTGCTTCACCCACTAGGCACTAGACTCTCTTTTCAGACCCATTTTTCCCTCTCCTCCCGATAGCTGTCCCCGCGCTCACCCACCGATCGTCCGTCAGACCCAATAGCGGGCCCACTTTCCATTTTCCCTCCTGGATCCTGATGGCGACGCAGGCGGCGCCCACCTCCGGCGTCCTCTCGAACTTGTCATCGTGCATCTGAAATCGCTATTTTCCCTTATATCGCACCTATTGTTTTATGACCGCGGCATTTGAGGAGGTTGGGTGGACTCCCAACCGGTGCGCTATATGAGTTCGACTTGGAAACGCGGACGAGCACAAGGTCTTATCTGGCAGAGCCCGATCAGACGATCCCTCGACGTTTATTCCATTATCACGAAAATTGGTCGAAACATACCGAGTATGGCAATCGATCCGGCGAACGGCTGCCATCGGGAGAGTCATCGAGGGGAAAGACCATCGACCGAAAAATTGACTCGATCTTCGTATCCACCCTGCGTATCTCGCTCGGTCCCATGCATCCTCAGGCTCTGGCAGGCGAGCGCGATTTGATCTGCGCGATCCTGATTTCGGGAAGGTTCTCGCCCCCCTCCAGGCCAGAACCCAACGCGCACCGAGCTGCTTATCGTGTTCAGCGATTGGGTCAGCGATCGATATCCGCTATCTTGCCGCCATACGCATCAATGGACCGTCGCTCGAGAAAGGCTCACGCTCAAGGACAACAAGTCGAACAGCCTTCCGGCGTTCCTAGATCGTTGACATGCGGAATTTCCCGGGAAGAAGGAACTAAGGAGCACTCGCGCGGACTGGGGAGCTCCGCCCCGAAGAAGACACGGGAAACTTCGGAGAGTTTCCTACACACACATTTCCGTCCGAATTCCCAACAACGAAAATCAAGTTCGCTACTCCGCTTCCGACTCGATTGTCCCCGAACAGAAAATGGTAATATCGGAAAGCGAGCAGCGGAGCCTCCTCGGTCCACGCGCCCAGCCAGCCAAGCGACCGCCTGCGCGACCCCATACATAGCATGCTCGCTCAGCTAGGCAAAGTGCAGAAACTCGCGCTGCCTGCCGAGTATTCCGAGTGTTGCCGGGCAAAGTCTGTTGCAATCATGTCGGAAACTCAAACAATGTCATCGGTCGAGTTCCGTAGTTTTCAGGGGCAGCGGGACTTTTCGGTGGAAGGAAAAAGAAGTTCCGGAATTCAATAGAGGTCGAAGAGAGAGCGTTTGAGCGTCGAAGTTGCTGAACGATCCTCCAACTTTGGGCCTCAATAAATTCCCTGGAGCGGCTGGCGTGTTTCATTGGGGCCAATTAGGTAGAATGGTTCTCGAGATATTCATGGAGTTTCCTCAGCAGCCACTCAAGCAAGCATACACGCACTCGACCAGAGAGGAAGGCAGACGGTGGCGTCAGAAAGAAAGCGACTCACCGGCCGGCCGCTCGACCGGCTCGCTCGCTCGGTACATTAGCATGATTCTGTAAGCAGTGATTAAGGCTCGATTCTTCGTATGGCTCCGTTGGGAGTCGGCTCCGGGTCCGACTGTTTACCCGAGAGAAGCTATCTGAATTGACTCGACCTATTTAATCCCACCAAGCCACTGGGAGCTTTTGTTTGTTCCAAGAGCCGCCCGTTCGAAACTCGATCTCGAACGCGGGAAAGGGATCCAAGTGGATATAAATCAAGCGGGGGGATTGTTCGAGCATCCGACGCTATCCACAAAGCAACTCTGAGCAGGAACTATTTCAGCTCTCCTGTTGGACGTTCCAGAATGAGTATGAGCTGACTTCCGACAATTCCTGCGGTGGAACTCGAACGGCTGCCTCCCTGGGATCGAAAGATTCGCCGCTGCCTGTGAATGCCGAGACCGTTGGACGGGTGACGCGACGCAAACAAGATTGCACTAGATCAGCCATCTCCGCCGAGCAAAGCAGCTCCAATACCTGTTTTGGTCTTGCCGGTTCTCAGGAGACGGTTTGTCGCTGTGGCATTGATCAAGATCACTGATTAATTAATGACGAGCTAGTCCCGTTGAGCTGTCTGTCGAGTCGCGGTGCAATCCGGGGTCCTGGTATGAAGCAGCAACGGACGTTCGGACCGCTCAGCGATCGGACTACCGAGATTGAACGAGTGAATCCTATGCTACGATCCTTGCGAAATTTATCGCTGCGAGGAGCCTCGTTGACGAGTTGCGTATTTTAAGAGATAGGTATTTGGACCTGGTAGTCGTTGAGATCCTACTAACCGTGATTCGGTATGCCCACGGGGTTCGCGATGCGAGCTTGCACGTTCGGCTGGAAGCAGCGCATGTTCCCTGCTGTCGAGAACAGACCGCATATTCACTCGGTAGGATCGAGTTGTCTTATTAGCCATTCATCAATCTAGTGGTAATACGGGAGATATGTTGCCACGGAGCCGATGCGGTAGCGTTCCATATTCATGCAGCAAGAACGTATCCTCCCCGCAGCACTACTCATGATAGGACTTCCTCCTCGATCCTGGAGCCGAGATCTCGACTTGGATACATTTGCGCCCGCAAGCTGCAGCAGGTGGCGAGAACGATGCGTATGCATAGGCTCCACCACCGCTCTCGCCCCTACCTCCTCCCCCTCGTCGACCACTTTTACCTCACAGGGGGACTGAGGACAACAACACAGCAGGACATTACACGCTCTGATGAGACCCGGAACTCAGAGCACTCAAGGATCCAGGCAGTGAAATGCCTCGGTTGGATTTCGACACCAGGAATTTTCCAGGGCTCAAGGAACGGGTCCCACTGCCTACCGCTCGAGACAGCCCTCATCGGGCTTTTCGAAAAGCTGCACGTGATTCGCAGACCGCTCAAAGTATGAAGTCCGCGGAGAACCCGGATATGATGGTAGCTCCCGCAATCGACCTACAATGGAGAAGCTGAATACTGGTTACCAATCACCATACGCTTCGCCAGACCCGCGGCGACCGACTCGGCTCCAGAAGGGAGCTTCGGGATTGCTCGAGTCGAACGGACAGACCATTCCCGATTCTCGATGAAATACCTCGAGGCAACAGAGCTTAGATGTTGGGGATATCTGTTCCGGAGAAGCGGAACAAGGAGTCCCAGCTGAGCAGAAGATGTTAGACAATTAAAAGTTCTCTCTAACGATATCTTCGTCCGTCTCGCCTCGATCCGTCCCGGGAGTCGTCAACTTGTGCAGTTCTGTGGCTGAGGAAGCACGTTTCGCATTGTGGACAACCCCAAGAGGGAAGAAATTGGACCGGGGAGCTCCTTGTTCCTCGCAGCTCCTCGTCCCTGTTCCCTCGGTGATACCGACTGTCACTCGAAACTGCTGCCGAAATCAACGCGTTTTTTAGACTCGCTTCCACGAGCGACTCGAACGGAGTCTGCTCTCAGGCTCGACTCGGTCGCCGGGGCTCTCACGCTCCCTCAGACCGCCAATCCGACTTTTTTTCGGCTTACGTAATTGCTCCGTGTTGTTCTTCATAGCCCTCCGACAAGTTTCTCCCGAGGCCGGAACGCCCTTATTGACCTCCCGCAAAGTTTGCCGGAGCACGGTTGACATAATTCTGGCGCCCTCGACAAACGACCGCTCCAAAATGAGAGACGAGCGACCGTCTTTCGGGGGGATTGTCCTCTCTGGTGTCCGGCGCTCGGCTTTCCGACCTCCGTGGCGAAGAGAGAAAGAACGAAGGAGGTCTTCATTAATATAGAGGGACCAACTCCGAGGCCTCGTGTCTCGAGATGCAAAGAATTCTGGGGCTCCGACGAGCCCATGGTCTTCTGATGTCGACTGATTCGTCGACTTTCATTCGACCCGAGCGTGAGAAGACCAACACGTGCGAGGGTCACGATCGAACGAACAGTCGCCGTTGCGTCGGGAGAGCTCGCGTAGGGAAAAGCCACTGAATTGAAGCTCGCTCAGTGAACGGAAACCGGAAGGTAACCCCGTGGTGGTATTTCGCAGAGCCTCCCGACCGGGGATGTAAGGACTTCACGAGCTTCTTCCCGCTGTACTCTTCGCAAGTGATAGGAGTCCTAACGAGCCGAGCTTTGACGAAAAATATGAATCGGGAGCACGATCTGTGACATCAGTCTCGACACAACGTTGTGCCGTGGAGCCGGGAGGAAGGGCTGCGTATATCCAGCTCTTTCGCGAAGTCACAGAACATGAGGGGAAGCGAAACTTACAATTTGAATGGCTTCCTCCACCACTGGGCGCTATCTAGCGCCTTCCTCGATGACGTTGGAATATCGATCGATCTGAGGGAAAGGTTCTTCCTGGACTTGTCGCAGATCACCTACCCACATCTTTTTGTGGAAGGGTGTGAGCTCTGGAGTGCGTATCCGCATTACAGCGTGACCTCAAGAGGTATCGAGGAGATGCTTCTCTCTTGTTCGCCTCTGCCTTCTATCGACGCTTCAGGCTGCTTCCTCGTTTGCCGAGAACAAACTCAGCGGAACGACTCGGCAAACTGATTGAGGGCGTACAGAGGCTCTCATACCCCACTGGAACGTTCATTCGTTCGTCCGGAGGTACCGACGTACGTATATTCATTAAAGCACAGCAGGAGAAGCTGGTCTTCGGCCGAAGGAGCACTGCCGGATGAGTGGCTTATTAAAGGAGCCTATAGCGGTAAGTCCGAGTCGTCCGTTTTCGTCTAGTGCTCGAGTGCCCGATCTGCACCGATGCGGGGCTCTGCTCGCTCATCACGCCCAAGCCCGACTGCTCATTTCGACATAATTGTGTTCTTGAATATTGTCCGATGGTTCCTTTCAGCTCCTGCGTGTGACGTACTTCTCCGCTTGACTGCGGAGCCGCCATTTAGCGTCGTCGCCCTCCTCCGACTCCACTGATCCCCTACCGTCAAATTCGGCGAGCCCGACTCTCGAAGAGATCGACGCTAACGGAGAGCGGCATCGCGACATATAGTGATTCTCCGAGCGATGAATCTCCGGCGCAACCATTATATCGACGATCTTATCCCAATAATAATGATAATAATAGCTCACCATGAGGCCGCCGATGAAGAGATGATGGGTTACCGACCAAGTGTATAAACCGTCGAGCTCTCTGCGTAAGGCGTCGCAACGCTCCGCCGCTGGGAGAATGGGGAAGCCCACGTCGGTCTCGCGAGCCGCCCGCTGGAGACACGAACTTAATAGAGCTTAGTCCACTCCCAAATAGAGGATTCGATGGCATCAGGAGCATCCACCTACCTCATTCCAGTTCTAGAAGGCGACCGTTTTCACTCGAATTCTAACTTTTCGGACCTGTTCGTGAGTCATAAGTATGTCCATATATGAAGTCCATGTCGGCAATGTATGATGCTTCTCAATCTGCATCGCTTTAGGGGGCAACGAAACGAGGGCTGTTCTCTCCTTGAACCGCCGGAAGATCGCGCGAAACCGTGATACGACCTCCGCAATCATCCAGGCCGTAGCCCTGGATCCGATGCTTGTACCTTCTTCGGGTGATTTGACGAGACAATGATAGACCGCTCGACCTCTCCGCATTCTCGCCGGCTCGGAACTAAATTTCGGAGCTCAAAAGAGCTCTGATTCTTTCTTCTAAGGGAAGCGTGTATCCGGAAGAAAAACTCAAATTATTATCATTGATCAACGCCCAGCTTACTAACGTGATTTCGCTCTGTGAGTCGGCTCTCTAGTTTCAGTGAGGTTTTCACTGAAGTTTTTTCCGTGGAGTGAACATGCTCCAAGTCCCAAGTCAGTCAGGAATTTTTTTCAGTTCCGCTCGGAATTCCCGGGAGGAAGGATCACTCCGCGCTCCTGGCGGTCTGGTCTCGGTCCCGATCTCCCTGAGTGCATTGAGAGGATGAATGCACTGTATTCGTACGCTGGCCGCCGGAGAAGTCGTCAAGAGGCGGGAACGTTGTACGTTATCTGTGAAAAGCAGCTCGAAAATTCGCTTGGATCGAGAGATGAGTTCGGAGGGTTGGTGCGAGCGAGCGAGCGAGCGACTCACCGAGGGGCTGTCCTGCATCAGGGTAGAATCTCTGTCGAGATGTCGACTTCGATGTGAAATAAAACGGCCTCACGAATGCAAATTAGTTTACCTTGTTCCAAATCCACCCCTTGGTCCACGGAGTGGGCTGCCATGCGAGAAACTCACCGACCCACCCACTTACGAACCCCGTCACTCGACGATCCCACCGACCCGCAGCCCCGCAGTCGACGCACAACCTCTCAGCGTGTACGTACTACTTCTCCCCGTCCGTCCACTGCGAGGTAACTTTCGTTTGTTGCGATCCGGGCTGCAAGGAGTCCTCGGCACGAATCACAATAGACCGGGGGGAGGAGCAGTTTCCCTCCGTCTTCGACCCCCCTGTCATGATTGTATCACGTCGCAAGACCCCGAATGACGAGAAGTCGTTGTTGCTCCCAAAATTCTGGACTCCCCCCGACCATTTCGCGTTTCTGTTTCGACGATCTTCCCATCACTGGCCATTGCGCTGCCCGCTAATGGTGCTCCACAGCCGGTGGCTATTGAGCCAATCGAGCAGGCCTTGGAAAAATCTCCGAAATATTCTATTCCCTTCCAAACGTGGGCCGGGAATTTCTTCCTCCGCCTTGAAGTCAAATTGGTTCGAAAAATATCTTCCACGGAACAAACGTCCGAAGGTCCCGTCTAAGCGAGAAATCGATCCCTAGCAGAAAGAGTCCGTCCGTCCGAGCCTCCAGGTCCCTCAGGGTCGTATCGGAACGGTCGAATCGAATACAAAACGGAACTCCGACCGGTTGGAGCCGGAGTGAAAGCCGGTGCAGTTCGTCCCGCTTTCCAGGGAAAGTTTGACTGATTTGATAGACTCACATTTTAAGTGAGATGCGATGCCGTCTGACGCATTCTGTTATCGCTTCGCGCAGCTCAAACTGCTCCCCGTACACGAAGAATGGAGAGATACGACCCTATCTTTCACGCTGCACGCACATGCAGTCTTCGGTACCGTCGGAGATGATGCCGTCGGAGTATCCCATAGACGAGGGGAACAGCGCGTCTTCTCCCCTGAATGACCGAAAGTGAATGGGGAGCTTTTTTCCCTATCACTATCTGCGAGTAGGATGTTTGCATTCTGTCCCTGGAACAGCTCGAATGGTGTATGTATATATCAATTCCAACATTGAGCCCTCGTCGATGTCGATCGCAGTGCTGTTTCCTTAGGTCATTGTGAGACGCAATTGGGCGTCCCGAAAGTCTCTCGTTTTTCGAGCAGCGGAACCTGAACGCATACTACTGCCGACGACTCTCGCGTGTCTCCAACGACGAGTCGCCGTCAGAGCACTTCTAGTGGAGTATCCGGGAAGATTCCCGAATATCCCTCTGCCGATATGGATATCCGCCATCCTCGACCAGTAATCGATTCCCAATCGCACAAAACCCGCCGGACGATCCACGTCGTCTTGGTCGGAGAAATGAAAACCTCGGAAGTGCCTAGACTTCCACGTCGTCTTGTCAATGGGTGGACATACCGTCTGTGGGGGAAGGGGACAACTCTGAATAAAGCATCCCCCTTGTGTGCACGAAAAATAGGTCATGTTGCCTCTACGCAGGCCTCGGCAACCCTACGAATGAACGAGAGCATTCTCTGCGAAACAAAAGAGACTGCTGACGCTGTGATAAACTTCTCCGCGAAGCGGGTGCGATACGAACAGAGAGCGGATAGCGTCTTGCGAAGAAGGGTAGTAGCAGGTACTCAGGTTGTCAACCGATTTTAGAATTCCTTGCCCCTCCCTTCGACTCGAAGTCAACAGACATTCTCTCCAGGAGCCGCGCTCATGACACCTGTTCTCACGCCGCGCGTAGCGGCTCAAATGGCCCGAACAAGCTACAACAGCCCTTGCGAGTTAATGGCAACGTAGATGTATTTTCGTCTGGAGCTTGACTCGTTTCGGGAACCGTCAGCAAGAGGAGCTAAGAATGATCCCGACTTGAGGTCCTCGTGGAGAGGAGCGAGCTCGCCGCGCGTTAGAGTCTTGATAAAGACAGCGATCTGAAGTCGGATAAAAAATTTTTTTTTCGCTCTCGAAAGGATCGGAGTCAGCGCGTAGATCCTCTAAGGCTCCGAAGGTCAAAGCCCACTCCGAATGTCCGAATCCATAATGAAGCTGCAAAGTCGAAATACCGAGATCATTCTGATGGAGAGTCATTTTCCGCAAGTCTGCAGGGAAGGGGACCGGTTTGAACCACTGGAGCCATCGGTTCCCCATCCACGAAATTCTCGCTCACGAACAGCCGACACGATCAGCCTGGACGATGGGAAGATTCTCGGGAAGCAACACGGAGCAAACCGTCCAGCACATTGGGACCCGCTTCCTGTCAGGACACGGGGCAAGCCCTGAGGACTGGAGACGAAATGTCGGAAACACTTGGAAAAAATGCTCCAATGACGACGGAAGAGACAAGCGGTTTTGCGCAGATCAGAGTTTTTCTCCTGCCCCGCACATATCCGTGTGGTCAGTCCTAGTGAAACAAGAGATTTTCGTCCCGCTAACGACACGTCCGGTCAGCGTGCCGGGACGGAAGTGGTGTTGTTATTTGGATCTCGATGGTGGGAGCCATCTGTCGCCAGTCGGCTCTCTGGCCATTCAGTCAGCAGGACCGCTGCCGCCGCGCAAGAACTGTGGCGTTCCTGTCAGCGGCAACTTGATGGTCGCTCCGTCGCTTTCTTCTTGAGCAGTCATCAGGTGACGACGGCCACGGGTGATCACGATGAGGGTCGGAGGAGCTTCACCGGAAAGATGAACAAAGGAATACTTCGCAGCTTCAGAGACAATACCGTGGAACTTTATTCACGCGAACTTCCTGTTTCGTGAGCTCCCTCTTGCCATGGCATCGCATCTCCCCCGATCCTGATGCGTCCCGCTCTGCCCGATGTATCAAAGGAATGGAGGTCGCATCCCAGACAGGAGAACAAGATGGCCAGGAATTTTTGACTCTAGACCCTAGGTGAAGACAAACCAGTCCTCGGAGACTCCGCCGAGCTTCCGCATCGGTGTAGAACTCCTCTTTCGCAGACGATAGGCTTCGGATCGAGATTTCGCGATTGCTGTGACGGAGGACTCAACTCTTTCCCAACTGCTTGAATAAATATAAAAACGGGGTCATCACATCCCGGGAATCAGTCCAATCGATTGTTTTGATAGTTTTCTCCCTCCATCTAGCCTTTCCTGCTCGTTAGATCCGCCCTTGGATCACTGTCACTCACTCAGCCAGAAAGCGTAAGACGACGCTGGAAGCCACTCGTCGATTCCTAATGCCGTTGAGCACGTCAATAAAAACTCTGCGCCTCGAAAGCGACTGCTTCAGTCGACCGATCGGTTGAAAGGACAGAGGACGAACGAATGACGACTTTTTAGCGGTCTCGCAATTTCCTCGGGCAAGAAATGCTCTTCGAACAGCGAGTCCGCTCGATACATTTAGACGTTCGTCTCAACGTTCCTGGGTAGCTTGCTGTTGGGTGGTCGACCGGTTTCACCCAGCTCATTCGACGAAGAACAGCTTCGGCTTGAGGGAACTGAGTGAGCCGCATAAAAATTCTCTCGGGAGTCTCTTTCGTATTCTGCGACAGATAGATGGGCTCTGCGTGTGTGGATCGTCGACCTCCAGGAGTTCACAATCTTTCCAACCATTCCGATTTGGATGTGAACGACATGCTACAGAATCTCTACAGAATTCCTGCTCGATCTCCTAATGAGAGCAGAGGTCCCCCTAGTTAGTCCTCCATACGAACACAGCGCTTACGGGAGGATTGTCCCGTAGAGAACATTCGGGACGGGACAGGTCGACTCGCAGTCGGCTTCAGCCATGTGATGGTAATAAATCATGATAGCGGGACCCGCGCTTCTTCGCTGCGCAGACCAGGAAGTCAAGTCCTCTGCAGACCGAAACAGACCGAGGAATCCAGTCCTATGAGAGATAGAAGACGCTGCAGGGGATGGATCGCGAACGATCTACAAGTTACGGAGAGACGAATTATTGAACGGAATGTGAACGCTCACTTTCCCTCCTGAGCATGATACATGCGGGTCCGCGATCTCCGATTTCTCTGCGCGAGAGATCGAATTATTGATGATTCACCTCACACGTGGCGGGAGATAGGACAGCTTAGAAATAATGCACCTGCGCTACGACAGCAGAACAAGCTCACGGTTCGCTAGTCTACCTGCGAAGTCCGTGGATTATGTCTGAGGTTGCAGGAGCGACTGAAGCCGTTTCTGAGAGCGGACGGAAACTCCGGCGGTTGGGACCACTTCGACGTCTCGGTTTGCTCGGGCGATCATAAGCCTGACTCAACCGGTGGGTCTAGAAGAATGTCTGGCCAGAACGAGATTACCTACTCCAGGAACACTCGGATAAACCCAGCTGCTGCGATACCAGGAAACAAGCACTGCACAGGCGGCTATACGCTCTTCTGGCTCGCTAAATGGAATGAGGGTGTGTTGGAAAACGCAATCCTGAAGTGGGAGAACCAGCAGCGAGCGGGGAAGAGGAGCTCCCAAAAACACGAGCCTGTTCTTCGCCGATGGTCATTTGAGGAAAAACACCCTCCTCCGTACCTGCGCCACGGAGCTCCATCAAGCTGCTGATGAATCTTTCTGACGAGCTCCACCACTCCATCTCCTCATGTAAGACCTCCGTCTCGAGATATTCAAGGATACGATGCGACCAGCTAGCGCGGACTTCACTGCGGACAGACAAGCAGAACACAGCTGACCTTTTATCGTGAGAATGGGATGCCTCCAGATATTGGGTCTCAATTACATACCATCGGTCGAACAACTCAAGCCTTCATTTAGGAGTCTTGAATATTCGTGTTTTCGTATGCCTTGTCAGCGAGCGCTGATGATAACAATCGATGCCTCGAGCAGTCTTAAGAGCAAGGGTTCTAATCATCATGCTGCGGCTGCTACGAAAACAACCAGCTAACCTCATGAGCAGAACAGTTTGCTGAGCTCAAGTATACCGGCTTTAATATTCTTATGAGGCTGGCAGCGCTGCCATTGTCGTTGTATTTTCTGACCGGGAGGAAATTCCCACCTCCCTAGGGACCCTCCATGTACTGGATGAAACAGAGATCCTGGAGGGTGTCATTCCCTCCGAACCCTCCCACAGAAGCCCCGCTGTATGAATCAGATACACCTTGCTCAGAATAAAGAAAAAATTGACGCATACCAGGAGACACCTATTCCCGATATCACTGATCCAGGACAGGACATCTTAGCACCCCGAGGCGCTCAGGAGGAAAGCAAAAGATACTCAGCTTCGCGGTTGATATTCCGAGTGCATTGCCTTATTCGGGATTCTCATCGGTCCTGAGTTACGCGCGCCCTCATAGGAACGGGCACCCCACGTCGGATTGTGATGAATGACGTATGTGGACGGATGCCCGCTCATCGGAATAAATTTCGGAATGAGTTGAGACTGAGGCCGCGCTCGCCCCAGCATATATCAACTTCAACCTGCTCTCTACATCCCAGAGTCGACTCATCCACTCCGAGAGCCTGAAGTCGCAGATAAAGTTTGCTCAGCCGAGCTAAGTGAAGGGTAAACTCCCTGCCTCGTTCCTCACGATGGATGCTCCCGCAAAAGCGTATTTCAAAAATCTCCATATCGATCGACTCCTCGAGATGTCAAATATGACAGAGGCTCCCATTGTTGTCTTATTGTTCTCGTTTTTCTTTCGTCGTTCGCACTCGCTTCACCCCATCCTTTTATTTTTTTTTGAAGGTGCTGCTGACAGCTTCATCCTGGAGGAAAATATGCTCCGGCCGAAAATGCTTCGGTACACAATCGGCAGCTGAGCGCCAAGCACATTGTTCAGCGATGGAGGCTGCTAGAGGAGGAGGTGGGGATCTCCGATGCGGAATGCCGATACCAAGGGTACACATCTCGCTCGGATAGAGCGAAGCCGAGGAGCTCGATGGCGGAGCACCCGCAAACGTGGCTGTGGTGAATTCGAACTCCCGACTTCCTCTTCTCCGTCCTCCCGGAGCTGGGCAAATCATTCTCCATCCTGAGGCCAAAAAACTGAGATCGGGACCTCGGAGGGTGCATTGGAGGGATCTAGAAAGCGCATTCACTCCGAATTTTGAGACGGGACCCGTGTATTTTAGTCAGGGGCGACCAAGATCACCGGGAACAACTTCCCGCGCACGAGCGATATGTTGCGGCGATTTCGACTGGCTGACAGCTCGACCCTGTCAACAGTGTGGGATCTGAGCGCGACGTTTGCCAAATGACCTCTCACCTGTTCGCTCCTCGGAACTGCGTCATGGCCGACGACTAAGCGCTGTGCAATTCATCCAAGCGCTGCTCGGATTTGCATGAGATTGTCTCTAATCGTGAATCTGCCGCCACAGATTGTCATTACGCTGGAATTCGGACTCCCAAGCAGCTTATGAATTATCTATGAGCGCCCGGAGGGGGCCACCGTCGTCGCCATCGTTGTCCGGCCGCCCTCTAGTGATAAAGCCAAATGGAATCAAACGGACCTGCAGAACGTTTCGATGAAAGTTAAACCCGACCTGCGAGGTGGAAACGGCCTCGCGAACATTCATGAGTGTCGGCAGCTAAAAAAGCACAAGAACGCTGAGAAAACATGTCTTTTAGCGGACGAGTCCCGCGGCTCGTTCGGCTGCTTTGATGGGCTACGAAAACACGTATTTCCTCAACAGCCTATCCTGCCGTGACAGACTCCCGACGTTGGAGCCAAGGTCGGAACTCGCCGAACTTTCGAATCCTCGACCTGAAAAGCATCGGCGTTTTCACTGAACTCGATCCTGGGTGGGTGGCGTTTGTCCGAGTAGTGGAGCTGCGACGGAAGTCTCGGGGGGTCCGAGGAGCTTCCTCGGTGATGGCGAAAGTGAGTGCTGGGCGTGTTCTTCCTTACGACGAAGCCGACTGTCAGGCTACATGTTACTCCGGTCATTGTCTACCCCGACGTCATCGTCCTCTTTTTGCGTCGTGCATTTGCTCATTATCGATGACGGGCGTCGCCGGTAGCCCACCGATTCGGGTGGGTTCTCCCATCGGCGTTGTTGCGTCCATTCGAATTGACCGAGCGGGCGAGCTGACTGCTTGACCAGGTCCTCTCGGAGCTCAAACACACATGTCGCCGACAGCTGAGGAAATATACGGTGACAGCGATCGCCGATGAGCCTCTAAAGAGTCTATTACACAGCTCGACAAAAAAAAACTTTTTTCGCGTTACAAAGAAAGTGAAAGCTATTTCGGGGTAAACCGGGGGCGCTGAATCCGAATTTCTTGACAGATTTTCTCCATCAGGTCCAGTTTTTCCGAAATTTCACTTTTTCGATTTTTTGCCATTTTTCGTCTTTAAAAAATTCTAGCTCCGCCCCTGAGTGGACTAGATCGATGAAACTTGGGTGGCGGATAGAGCTCGGTTGGGGCTATACCTGGCCGAGTTTTGGTGCGATTCGTAGCAGTGGTCTCTGAGCTAGAGCCATCGGAAACTAAAAAAAAGAGAAAAAGTGGGAGAGGGACCTCTTAGAAAGCACTTGACGGAAAAACTAGGACCTTTGAAGCGGTCTGACCTAGACAATTCGATAGAGAGGCTTTTACGAGCATTTTGAGACCAAGCAGAGACAAAATCGGTCGATCC